>NW_017306320.1:2600432-2707462 GCF_000935625.1 Nanorana parkeri | reverse complement strand
CGGAGATAATGAGCACTTCTGGCACGCTTGCTGTTACTGAAACCTTAACCTCTTCTCTGCCTGATTCTTGCAAGCGGTACATGAATCCTTGAAACAATGGCCGTGTGTGAATAGATGAAGACTCAAGAAGCTTAAACTGTCTGATTCTACAATGCTATCACTTTACATTTTTGACAGAACATTTGTGAAGAGTGCACAATATTCCCTAAACTTTTATGGCACAAGCAAGACTCCTGGCCATGCTATTTAATACTTCGATGCGACTTACAGCATCAGCTTGTCAAAAGCCCGTGATTAAGGCAGACGTCTCTACACGTGTCTGCTACATTCACTCTGACGTAATTCTCCTTTTACACAAATTTGTTTTTAATCTTCCAGTTTTTGCTACACCTACAGATTTGTTCAGCAGTGCAATGCCAGGAGCTTTGAGAATGTACAATAAGCGGTTACCCAAAACAACCAATCAGTTGTTAGCTTACTGCAGTCAGATTGATTGTAAGTAAATTGGTTGTAGTGGAGTCCTGCACTTTGTCTATTGTTGGTTATCACCATAATATCATCAAGCAAAGTGTTGATGAAATTTTTTGGCTTTACATGTGGCACATACGGTAATACACTAAAGCTGGCCATACGCCTATAGATTATCTGCAGATTTTCTGTGGTCAGATGGAAAAAGTGTAACAGATTCCTCCATCTACTCTAAACTGTGTGGATGGAGGAATCTCCCACTGGGCCAAGCTTCAGTTTCTTGCTAGTCGGCACCGCTGGCTGTCAAAACACCTGAACAATGCCTGCATCCAATTAGATTGTTCACTATTTTGACAGCCAGCGGAAAATGTACAGAAAATCTACTGTATAGGTGTATGGCCAGCTTTAAGATGTAACTGTACTATTGTTTCATGCCCTGCCCCAGTCATATGCTCACCTGTCCCAGATCCAGTAAAGTCTCAGCTGGGGGGGCCTCCCTGGTACCACACAGACACTTGAAACCTTTTACACCAAGCCCACACGTGTACTCTTGAATCTCCATTCAGTACTATAGATAGCTTGTTTTCTGGATTTCATTTGATCAGATAGGTGAGCTTAATAGGGTGGGACAAACTAACAAATGAAGTGTAGCTGCACAATTCACACTAGGGTTATCTGTTGTGGTGCATTGAACATGCGTTGTGTTAAGACAGCCCTTGCATTTGAATGGGCTTTGTAACGCAACACAAGTTAAAATTGAACCTGTTTTTTGTATCAGACCCAAACTGACAGTGGTGAAGAACCGTGCATTGTGGAGGTGCATTGGGGTACCATTAAAAATAAATGACACAGCAGCGCTCCAACCTACCTAATGTGTGTTTCCACAACACAGTGGTGTGAACAAGCCCTAAAAGTACAGTTTCACTGGGGGATTTGTCATGAGAGAATACTGGAGGCTTCCATTGCCAACCTGTCCTTTTAAAGAATGTTTCTTCTCTTCTCATTCTGATACTCTGGGTTTCACGGACCAGGAACAAGAACAGAGAGATGGAATTCTGGCACTCATTTACATCATGCTTGTTTTGGGTCTGGAACTTAAAAAGTACAGAAGTTAGAGCTGAACAGCCAGCATTTTCAGAAAACAACCAGCAATCGGATTGCCAGACAGAGAAGCGTGATTCGTCACTCCAGAGAACACGTCTGCACATCTCTAGAGTCCAGTGGCGGCGTGCTTTACACCACTGCATCCGATGCTTTGCATTGAACTTGGTGATGTAAGGCTTGGATGCAGCTGCTTGGCCATGGAAACCCATTCCATGACGCTCTCTACGCACTTTTGTGCCAATCTGAAGGCCACACAAAGTTTGGAGGTCTGTTGCTATTGACTCTGCAGACAGTTGGCGACTTCTGCGCGCTGTGCACTTCCTGCGCTGACCCTGCTCTGTCATTTTACATGGCCTACCACTTCCTGGCTTAGTTGCTATTGGTCCCAGTATTTTCTGACACCCTAAAACAGAGGAAATGGAAATATTGTCCCCTATTTCCTGTTTTTGACATCTTTTAAATAGCAGAAAGTCAGTAGGAATCTCCCATATGAGGGTAACATATAGCAATAAAACATGTGAATAATACTTGCATGCTATCCAAAGCTAATAAAAAGAACATTTTGTCTAGAGTTTGGCTTTATTAGCCCAGTCATGGCAAACTATGGAATCCTCTCAAATGCTGTTGACTGGGAGGTATTCATTAGTGTTATCTCTGTTTCACAATCTAGAATGACAAATGTGCACTGATAAAAATGTTACAACCCCTGAAGGTTCAGCTCTGTACAGTACAGGGCTCCTGCACAAAGTCCTGGAGGATGGGGTGGGGTGCATCAGTCGGTATAGTGTAAAAAGAATGTTTATGGGTGTGGGCACCTTCCCAGTCCTCAGCCGAAGGGACCATATCTGGGAGCGTGCAGAGATTTCATTTCATAGGAGAGCCGGGCAGGTTTGAACACAGCCATCCTGGCATAGGAACAGCATGTTTTAGCTCTCTTCTCTTTACTTTGTGTACTTTTTGTCACTATAAAATCGGCTCATTGTTACATGTTTGAGGTGTTCTTTCTATACCTTTTATGGGGAGGGCATGGTGAATGATGGGAGCCCTGAAAGTCAGAGACATATGCTCAGAAGAGTCATCTGTTTAGGTGTCTGTGATAGACAAATGTCTGTTCTGATCCATGTTTTGATTTCGGATGGATGCATAATTGAAAAATCACCCGCTGACTTTTATGTATCTTGGACACTCTAGAAGTGAGAATTTTGTACCTAAAGTGTATCTTTAACGTATCTTTACTGATGCAAAGCAAATGTAGAAAGTTTCCTAACTTTTCTAACTCCCCTGCTTTCCAGCAGCACTTTACCTTCTTCCACCACTGCTCCATTTGTCCACCAGGACTGGGGAAGAAAGCCCTGTGTAAGCTCCAAAGAGACTTGTCAGAGCTTACATAAGACTGTGGGCTTCTGTCTCAGGCTCATGTGACAGTCCTAGGCCAATCATAAGGTGTCATTCTCACCTATACTACTTTGCTCCCTGGCAGGATTGAGGAAAGGTAAGTACAAACTGCTAAAAAAGGAAAGAAATTCAATATAAAGGCAACATTTTTTTTTTTAGATGTGCATGGGTGTTGGTGGGTTAGAACCACTGTCTGATTTCTATGCTAGAATCACTCTTTCTAACGTCCCTGTGTAACTGTCTAAAGTTGGCCATACATAGCTCAAAGTTTACGCTAATTCCTGCAAAATCAGCCTGGATGTGTGGTGAGCAGCGCCTCGTAAAAATGGTAATCTCCCTGGAAGGCTCGTTTGGATAGTTTATTGGAATGGTAATGTCAGATACAGACAACACATTTGTATGTGTGTGGCTAGTGTAAGAGGGGATTTCCTTTTACACTGGAAAGATATCCTACAACTTTCTATAAAGTCTACAGAACAGGAAGTGAAGGGAAATCTTCATAATGAGACAAAAAAACTGATAGCAGTTGTAACCCTCTTCCTAGGGCTCCCTTCACACGGGCAGTCTGATTGGGTCCACCTGTCCGTCTTTGAGATTGACCTGATTGGATGCCCAATGCTAGTCCATGCGCTGTGGGGTCTAAATGAACAGGTGTCCGTTTAGATCCAGTTACCTCCAACTCCAGCCAGGTCCAGAAAAACAAATGGAACATTGTTTAGTTTTGCCGAATCCGATTGTGCCGCATCAGGGGTAATCTGATTTAAACAGACACGCCCCTTTACATCTGACTCCCTATAGACTGACATGGGGTCTGGCAGATTTAGTTCTTTCTTCCATGGCAAGATGGAGGAAAAAAACTGGATGGACGCGGATGTCACAGTGGTGACATCTGATCGGTACCTCACCAATCCGGAGGGGATCTGTGCACCTCCTGATCAGCTCATGTGAAAGGGGCCTTAGTCTGGGCTTTACATATACTGTACTTTGAGTGTCCCTTTTCCTTTGCCATGCATAGACAAAAAACGAGGGTCACTTATGTTCCTAGCTCATCTCAACTACAAGGCAGCCTCACTTTTAGGCTTCGTTCTGCAATGACCAAATTTTCTGTTAATTTAAAGAGCACATTGTGTTGAAACAAAAACACTTTGTTAATATCCAATTGCAGTTTTAAACAATTATAGTGTATTGCGAGGTTGGCTGTGTGGCTCCACGACTGTCAGCCTTTTTTTTTCTTGTGTAGAGCCTATTCTGCAATGTATTTGTGTATCCTTAGTATGTATAGAAAGTGCACTGCTATCTTCTTTGTTTCATTTGCCCTTGCTGACCTTGAGATCTTATAAGGCTGATGACAGACTGGGGCAGAGACATTTTAGGCATGACACTTCATATGAACAGCAAATCAGAACCTGTACAGGAAGATGAGTGCAAACAATTCAGCATTCTTTGTAATGCTCAGAATGGCACCAGCAAGCAGTGGGCGAGCCAGGGCCATTACATCATCATTATTATTGTTAAAAATTAAATATATCTATAATGTAAGTAATCCAAACAAGGATAATGTAAGTAATCCAAACAAGGATAATGTAAGTAATCCAAACAAGGATGAGTAATACACTTCATATGTTCAGTGACAAATACTGTACATTCTATTGTATGGCAAATATATACTGTACAGCAATAACAGGACACAATAGGGGAGAGCTCTGTCAGTACAAGCTTACAATCTAAAGAGGTAGGAACAAGAGGTAAAGGAGATAAAGATATATAGAGACCATCTTTGCCTGGTCGGAAACATAACAATGGTAATACTTTCAAACACATAGAACTGCATTTATTATAATTCAGTTGTCTCAAGTTTAAAAATAAAAAAAATGTAAATTCAGTTCTTACCAGGATGATAATTTCTATCGGACAAAAAATATACATCTTACAAGTTATAAGACATCTATTTGTGAAAATAAACAAGCATACATTTGTGAGTGGCTACAAAGTAGATAAAATTACCAACTCTATTGTTTAGTGTCAGGCTCATTCACATGGCCAATTAAAGCCACACACCACTAGGAATCTGCATAATTCCGTGATGGGTATTCACAAAAGTTTGTGATCAGCTGTGGCCAGCAGCCTGTACAAATCAATTACTTGCTGGCAGGGGCTTTGGGTAAATGTATATCTGAGTGGTCACATGTGATTAGGGACAGAGGAGGAAATTTTGCGTCCAGGCCAGGGCCACCATCTGTCTCTAATCAAATGTGATCGCTCAGATGCAAAGTTACATGTGGATTGCCACAGTCTCTGTTATTGGTTTGTACAGGCTGCTGGCCGGCCCTGATCTCAGACATCTGTTCATAACTGTAGCAGATTTATTCTGATTCTTAGCAGGGTACGGTCTTAATTGGCAGAGTGTATGAGCCCGGGGAGTCAACCAAAAACCTATATTTGAGTTTATTGGCAACTATATCCTTTATCGTTATAAGGTGAATCAACCATAAGCTGATATTCAAGTTGTGGACAAATGGTGGAGGGTTGACTCACCAACTAGCCGTTGGAAGAGTAGAGAATGGTAAAACCTCTACTTTTTGCTGTGTCTGTCTCGCTGGAGAGCTTTGTCCTGTCCTGAAGTTGCTATAAAGATAAAATGCGCCAAAGTGAGACATTTTCTGCATTAGATGGTTGTCTCCAGAATATTAGCCCCCATTGTATCTCCCCTTACTTTATGTCTAGGTTACCAAGGGTCACCAGGACAAATAGAAAGGAATACTCTAGCCAGCAAAAAAAGAAAACTTGACAGGTCTAACCTCTCTCTTTACACTAGTGATCCAAAACATTAAAAATAGTTTTGCCTTTATGTACGCTGATGCAATAAATTGGGACTTATTATATTTGTCTTCACACATTGTACAGGTTCAGTTATAATTCAAATTTTAAAGTGTATGTAAGAGCATTTTTTTTTTTTGTTTTGGACACAATCAGGAATGGTTAAGACCTCTATTCATTTCTGTCTGTGTCCTCTTGGGGAGATTTTCCCCTTAATTCCTATTTCATACACACAGCAGGAAGTAACATATCCCCTTTTATACAGTTGTCACAAGAGCAGGTTTACCCATTGAAAGATTGCCTTACCTCCCGTTCCTGTGACAACTCAAATATTTTGGATTTTCCATCACTTCCTGTCACTGAGACAATTGTCAGGAGGATCAATAAAGGGGGTAAATTTCCCCCCAGCAGGGACCCAGCAATAAAAATATTGACAGAGGTTCTAACTGCTCCTTACTCTATCCAAACAAACAAAAAAACGTTTTGAGTAGAGATGCCCTTTATGGTACATAGACACATGAGATAATTATTGATGGTGTGACTGATGTACAATGTGTCCCATCTCCTTAATCAGATCATACATCATACTTGTCAATGGTCCCAGATTTACTGGGGCAATCCTGCTTGTCAGGTGCCCGCTATGTCCCAGGCTTTGTCCCAAGATCACAGCGCAAGCCTTGCTACATGTTACTGCTCATGTGCCAGCTCACAATGCTGAGTATATTTTACATGATAGTACTTACACACTGTTGCCCAGCAGCCCTCTCTACACTTCCGTCATGCAGCGACAGTGCACGCTATACCCCACTGGGGTGGGGCTGAGCATCTTTTCCAGACAGGCACTGTCTGCACAACACAAGAGCCGGGCAGAGGTAACGAGAAGTAGCAGTGAGCGTGTTGGCGCTCAGGGATACAGTGAGCGGGAGGAGTGATCCTTGGAAGAGTACAAGGCCTGCATGCTCTACCCATTGCAGGCTACCTGCAGAAAACTACAGGAGGGGGCGGAGGCAAGACCAGTCACCCTGCACAAAAAGAGGGAGTAGCAGTGACCGGTCTTTATTACAGGAAGCTCTAAGTTTCACGCTGGAATACTGCACAGATCTGGAAGAAATACACAAAGCTCACCAAGATTCAATAAGAATACACATGACAATTGTAATTAGACAATATTTGCTTATTCCGGAGTTTATATTTTTGAAAATGACATTTTAGTTATAGCTGAAGCCTGGTGGAGTCTTACATATCATTTGTCTTCAACAGCAAGATCTCTCTGCCAAATTTTCCTACTCCCTCCCTGTCCATTTTGGAGGTTTGAGTTTTCCTACCCACCACTGCTTTTTGATAGCACCTTCTATTATATTCTTCATATTATAAAATGAATACAAGTATACAGCAAGGAGAGTGTAACTCCCTCATAAGAAGATCTCCCACACAGTAAAATGCTCAGTTTTAGGCCTCATTCACACAGGCAGCAAGGGGGTGGTCAAACCAGGCGGCTGATTTTGACCCAGTCACCTGCTGCAGTGCCAGCACTGTGGCCGAACAGTGCTGTATACATTGATGCAACTGCAATGCTTTGCGTTACAGCACGGAAATGTTTTTAGAGCATGACAGGTTTGGCAGGGGGGAGCCACTTGTCAAGTTTGATCATTGCAATGAAGGGTATTGCAAAAGAAAATTCCCAATGGGATTTTTAAAAAGCTGCACTCAGAAGGCGGCAGTATCACCTCCTGAGTGTCTGGCAGCCGCTGCTCCATCACCCACTGAAAAGCGATTCTCGGTGGACCACTTTACAAATGCTGCCACCTATGTGAATGAGGTCTTAGCATAGTGTGCGGAGTAAGGCCCAGCAGGGGGCGGTGCAATGTGATGTTTCAGTGCATCACACTGTTTACCTTTTTCTTTTATAACTTTATTTAGAGTGTATAAAGTGAACACCCCATCCAGGTCTCTCAGGTGCGGTAACCTGTGGAGCCATCCAGTGCGCTGCAGAAAAATGCAGCATGTCTCCATTATTGCACTCCACACTGATCGCATCTCACCCGTTGTGGTGTGAACAGGGCACATAGTAAACAATTGTACCTTAGCAGTGACTAGTGTTGTAGACTTGCTTAAAATTACCAGTCGACGATAATGTTGTGAGCGACTCCTAACAATATACCAAAAATGTTAATGTTTTTGTTTGTTTTTTTTACTTTTAAATAGCTGGTAAATCTCAGTGCACCTTAACGTGTTGCTGTACGACAGGCTGAGTCTAGCAGGGAAAGTACATTCTATTTCGTAACTGTCTCCCATTTGCTGTTGACTTGTTTATTTTGTGTTACCTGGGGCGAATCAGTCTGCGCAGAGAAGGCGTGTCTGACCACAGCCCAGTCTCCCTGCCCTGCAGACATGTTCTGTGGCTCAGGCAGGCGTCATTCTCTGACCTCTGCGCCAATCATTACCTGAGGTGTCTGATTCACAACAGGCTTCCTGTCTGTAACCCACACAGCTCCATCACTCACAAATGTATCTTGACTAATAGAGCAATCAGATTACTGCTTGAAACAGCTACAATTCTATTCTGAGTTCCTAGAGAGCGGCAAATGTTAGTTAAAGACAACATCCCAGTGTAAAGCTTAGCTCCAGGTATAAATATACCCTGCCTGGCCAAAAAAAAGTCACCACCTGGATTTCGGGCACTGTTATGATCTGGGGTTGCTTCGGTTTGTCAGGTCTAGGTTCAGCAACGTTATGTCCCCAAAAAATAAGGTCAGCTGCCTACCTGAATATATTGAATGACCAGGTTTTTCCATCAATAGTTTTTTTTCTTCCCTGATGGCACATTGGGTATATTCCAAGATGACAATGCCGGGATTCACCGGGCTCAGATTGTGAAAGAGTGGTTCAGGGAGCATGAGACATCATTTTCACACATGGATTGGCCACCACAGAGTCCAGACCTTAACCCCATTGAGAATCTTTGGCATGTGCTGGAGAAGTCTTTACACAGTGGTCCGACTCTCCCATCATCACTTCAAGATCTTGGTGAAAAATTAATGCAACTTTGGACAGAAATAAATGTTGTGTCATTGCATAAGCTTATTAAAACGATGCCATGGTGAATGCGTGCCATAATCAAAGCTAAAGGCGGTCCAACGAAATAGTGTGTCACTTTTTTTTGGCCACGCAGTGTATATAATTACATTGATCCAGCTTGGCCCAATGTAAGTATACTTATCATACATGCCTCCCAAATGTCCCACATTTGGAACTAAATCCCTCTGTCCCTCATTCCTCCTCAGTTGTTCCTCATTTTAGCCTGATGTATAGATATCTATGAAAAGTTTCTATTTACCTACCAAAAGTGTTACTCAGCACTTTTTCTTATCTCTTAATTATCTTGTTAGTTAATTTGGTAAGCCAGTGATAGTGAAAAAAAACAATTCTGGGTTTAACCAATCATTTCTGGTATTCTTAATGGTCCACGTAACCTTGGGACTTGGCGGGGCTGTGTCTGTTGCCTAAATACATTGAGGGAAATGTATAAAAACTGGAGCAGACAGAATATGAAGCAGTTGTCCATGGCAGCACATCAACTTATTAGTTTGTTCAGTTAAGCTTTGAAAATGACAGATAAAAGCAATTGGTTGCCATGGACAAAAAAAAAGTCACACGCGCTAAGATTTTGTTGGACCTTATTTATTTTGGCACAGATCAATTGTGGCACTTTTTCTATAAACGTATACAATATTTATTTCCGCCCAGAGTTGCATTTCTTTTTTTCCTGTGCCATCAGGAAAGAAAAAACTATTGATGGCAAAACTCGGTCATTCAGTATATTCAGGTAGGCTGATTTTGCGGGTGCGCGCAATTTTAAAGCATGACATGTTTGGTGTCTATTTACCCGACGTGACCGCGCTTTTTATATTTTACCAAAAATATGGGTAATAAATGGGTGTGGTTACTGAGGGTGTGGCCACTGAGGGGTGTGGTCACTGAGGGGCGCTGTAAAGCTTTCTCGCACAGGGCGCCTAAAGGCCTAAGGCCGGCCCTGGGCAGCTGGCCTAATTTTTGGGGGGACATAACGTTGCTGAACCTAGGCCTATTATCCAATGGAAGGCTCTGACCTATTTGCATAGCTAAGTCCAGGTGGTGACTTTTTTGGGGCTGGACAGTGTAATATGAGTTCTGCTACAATAAGAAATGTTCAACATTTTGGCATTCAGCTTATACACAAGTGTCACGAAGTCCAAAGCCGACATCTTGAGCTTTTAGTACTGTAATAAAACTATGAAATACATTTTGCCTATGGATCCAGAGTTTTGGGACACCCTGTACATAGTGCTCTGCCCAAACAAGAACTCTGTGGCAAAGCTACGTAGTCTATATGTGCAAGGATCTTGCATTAGTATGTGAGAAAGAGGGAAGGGTTGGGCTGTTATTCAGAGGGTGAGTCACAACAGAGGATCTTTGTGTCTGCAATGAGTCAGGTTACAGAAAACTCATAAAATACACCTGAGGGAGCCTTACACAGACAGACAACGAGAGTGCAGAGAGGGAGCTCCAGGTATTCAACAATCCAACCACATCACAGGACCATCTCCTTTAATTATGACACTGTTATGTAGGACCTGGTGTCCGCTGCTGCTTACCTGGCTGTGTGCACTGACAGTCGTTTCAGGATCATCCATAGATGGTAAGATTTGTGATTTTTTATTTCAGGGTTCTATTCAATTCTACTAAATTCCTGCGAGTTAACATTAGAACATTTTCTTAATTTTTAATGCAACCAATGTACAGTATATATTGTTTAGAAGTAACCTCATTATGACACTAGTTACTGTATCTAAATTGTCATATTTATTCCTATTATTGGCACTGAGTAAAATCATGACATTTTTTTATACAAGGTGCAATTAATTGGGATCATTTCCATTACATTAAACTTGCCATGAGAAAAACACTGAAGCCAAGAACTGACCTTTCCATGTCAAAATGCTAGTTGTCAGGCTGTCATGCTGACCCTCTTGCTTAGATACTTTGGGGCACTGATCCAGAACAAGGATACAGATATGGAATTCTCATTTTGCACTAAACCTACTAATCTGTGTACTTGTTCTAGGTAAGTGCTGAATCTAGGCAGATCGACATAACAGCCAGGCAAACAGCAATTTTAGAAGGAATGGTAAGTGGCAGTATTTTTCTTAAGATAGGTTTAACTTGCTAAGTATGAGTTAGGAGGTGTGTTTCCAGTGACAACTTTTGCATTGATGGTAAAGGGTATGTGGTGGTGGACGTTTTATGAAAGGATTTGCTGTAGCTATTGCCATGTATTAGAAACAGTTGCCACATTTATTCCAATGTGATGATCATAACTAGGAAGATACCATGACAATAAGTTTGGATAACTCCCTATTTTGAGTGCAATTGATAAATACCCATGCTGGCCACCTTCACAACTCTTACTGAAGTTATTGATTGGGCCTGGAATGCCGAGTCTGGAATTTGTCAGAAGGTATGGCATGCCCAAAAGTATTTGTGGGCTGCTGTGAACTCATGTGGGCTGCTCAGCCTGGCAGACCCTGTTTTAATAAATGAGCAAAAGAAGCAGCAACTTATAAACTCCCTCTGCTGTATAATGGTGCTATTTTGTGTGCTTTGTAGTGGTGATACCCATTTAATATTTGTTGTTAAACTTTCATCTGCCCCATCACTTGCAGAAATCACCCAGTACGGGGCACTCAGTTCTTAATCCGCTTCCGTTGTGTGATATTCTCCTTGTCTATGGCCACGGGGCAAAACACAGATCATGTGTTTTAGGGGAAATAATGATCTCCATATTGTATATTTTCAGCAGATTATCATTGCTTTCCCTCCCTCCCATTAACGATAACGTTAATGTGATTATCTAAAACAAATGGCAGATGAATTGCGTCTGCATGTCTGTCCACATTGAATGAATGGCCAGCTTTACTGTATATTTGTGCTTTCAATGACTTCACATTTTCAAGTGAGACTTGACTTTATTTCCTTGGATATAACATTAGCTTTTATGTGTGGATATGGCTATATTGCTCTGCTTTTAACCAACCTGTCCAGTAACTAGAACTAGGAATCTTAGAAAGAGTTATAGGAAGTAGCTGATCATTTTGTAATCTTGAAGGGTCAGTCAAAGAAATAACTGACATAATGCTGGAAAACAAATTAAACAGCAGTGGGAATTATCGTGTAATAACTGACACATTTCTGTCACTTCAAAGTCTTTTATATAAAGTGTCAGTATTCTTTTCCAGTTACAGTTTATAGGATCATATTTGAATGCTTTATGTCTATGGACTGGCGCTTTCCAAACAGTACCTTTTGTATTCTGTTAAAATAGAGTGTGTTAGCATAAGGTATATTTTAGTACTAGTGGAAACTGTTTGCACATGCATCTGAAAGTGCTGTTATCACCTCAATTATATGATGATTCATAACCATTAATCCATTTAATACATGTTTAGGAAATGTGCTAAGGCACATTAACCTCGCTATATGCTACAGACTATATGAGGAGAATATGGAAAGAACCACTGAAGGAGCACTGATAAATGACTTAGCATTTTCCCATTTACATCTAAAAGTAAAAATATCAGCTTGTGGTAGCTGATATTAGCTTATTCGGTGTTGGCTTATTTAAGTAGGTGCTGCAAATAGCAGGGTTAATGTGTAAACACAGAAATAGCTGCTAATCAGTCTTTAGTGGAAGCAGATCAGTGGACGATGGCTATTAATTGGTTGCCATAGATCATTGTTCAGGATTCTATCACGCTGATTGTACATGTCGACATAATATGGATCAGGTCCTGGCATGCTCCTCAAAAATAGGCTAAAGCAAAGGTTGTGTGTTCTCTCTGCTCAATTGCACAACAAGACTAACGCAGCCAAAAGTATGTATGTTAATGCACTAATGGTAAGAAAGGATTGTTTAGCATATCATGCTCCCATGTCCCTTCTAAATCCTATGGCTAACTTATTATAATATCCAAACGAATGTTGCTAGGGATAGACAGGCGTTAGCTTTACCACATACCTTTTCATTGATCATATCTAAAAAATAACAACTTTTGAGGATCAGCACAAATTATCCCACTCATATTACAATATATTGCCAGGGTTTTCATTTTAAAGGAGTTGTTAGTTGGCTCTGTTAGTTCCCCATGGTCCCTGTGTGTGTTGTAAAGTAGCCACCGCTCCAAACTCGCTCCCATGATGAACTACAATCTCATATATTATGTTACTAATATCATATGTATTGAGATTGTAGTCCATCACGGGAGCGATCTTGAATCGATGGCTACTTTACAACACACAGGGACCATGAGGAACAAAAGTAGCCCCCTACAGAAGGAAGGACAGTGTCAACACCAATTCAGAGATGATTTGAGGATCTACTTATTTGATACACAAATAAGATACATTTTTGTTAATAGTTAAGGTACATGAATGCATTTTTAAAATGTAACTCCCGAGTTTAATGTCACTTTAACACAGCACACATTAATATCCAACATAACATACGTTAATGCAATGCCGCGAGCCGTAAAAGGTGTAAATTTGTCCTTACACATAATGCAGGTATCTGTTTCAAATAATATGACAATGGTAAAAGTGCTGCAAACGTAAAGCATATCTGAAGCCAAAACTTGTAAATAACGGTTATGATGGAGACGGGGGTATTTAAAACCCCTGTCAACTTTATATTTTACGGTTTGTATTCCACACACAGGAATGAAAACCCAATGAGAGTTCTCTATACTATCTGAAATGAAAAAAAAAAAGGTTTTGGCTTTTGATATACTTTTACTACAGCTTTGGAGCAACACAGTCCTTGTGGCACTGACATTAGTACAAATGTGGCAATACATATCAAACAATGTGATCAGGATTGGACAATGGAGAAGCCCTCTAGTGGGTCCAAGGCTCAAAATATCCAATGATACCTGTAGTGGAAATCACTGCAAGCCCTCTTTTCTGCAGCTTCTGTTATTCTGACACACAAAATTACTACCCTTTACGTATATGAATTCATCAGGAGAATTTAATCACTTGTGTCTACAAGGGTGGGACTGGCTATTATATGAGCAGAACTGCTCCTATTGGATCACGTCTAATGGGACTGGAATGTTATCATGTTTCAGCTTGAGTTTTACCTCTGCTCAATTACCTCAGTGACTGATTTCCTAATGGTTGCTCGTTCCTTCTAAAATTAAGATCTGCAGTGAAAAAAACCAGCCCTGATTTATCAAGCTGCATCATCAGTTAAGAAGAACTAAATAGTGCTTAAGGCATGCTAAAGTGACATGTGATAACATTAGTTGAGAGGTCATGTTACCATGTTTTAAGCACCATTTAGCACTTTTTAAGTTATATTGCAGTTTGATGTATATAGACTATGGAGGCTGCCATTGATGACCTCTCCATCATATAATGCTTTCTCTCTGTTTTTCATGCTGACCCAGAGGATTCTTTTTTTCCCTAAGCACTGCAAGTAACATATATGGAGATTAGTGTGCCCTGACTTCACTTCGATTTTCTGGTCTGTATGCATGTTCTGGGTCAGGGACTCAAAAAGTATTGAACACTGAGACAGACAGAAAATTTACATTTGCAGTTCAGTAATGGTAGCCATGTATTATAGGTTATCTGTTCAAACAACAATTATGTTCACTAACACATTGCAACCAGACAGATGATAAATAACTGAAATTTAATTGGTTGCCTTAGATAACTTATCTAATTATTGTACGTTTTATATGATTATATGCAGGCAAACCGCAACGCGCCATAGCCTATACTAGATTATGAATGTTCTGACGCGACACAGCATGTCTCAAATTTATTTCAAATTATGTTCCTTTGTGAAAGTTACTGTTTACTGTGTACTCAGAGATAGTCACCAAAAATTAAGTACTGGATTGCATATATTACAAGAAGCCTCTAGCTGTGCTTTTCCAAACAATGCTATACATCTTAATATGTATATGTTTGCTAACACTCTAACACACAGTTATATTGCATTTCCCTATAAGAAGCAAATGTCTCCATTTAAGCCATCAGAAATACCCTGGAGCCAATGTGCCACTGTTTGGGAAGAAATGATGATGGCTGTGGATGACTGCACATTGAACATCACCTTTGCTCTTTTCACTGCTGTATAAAACAATAGTGTAAATGTTTAAATTTTAATCATCATAAACTATACATTGTTTTCCTTTTGTCTTTTTTTTAGTCCATTTTTCAGTCTGCAACTGTAATGGGCGATCCCAGCGCTGTGTGTTCGATACAGATTTGCAGACCCAGACAGGTTCTGGGTTCCGCTGTCTAGACTGTACTGGAGGAACAGATGGACCCAACTGTGAGCGTTGCAAGGATGGGTATTATCCACAGCCTGGAGGAACCTGTGCACCCTGTCAATGCCATATTAGAGGTATGTATTCATTAGAACTATGAATGTTAATGTCTATGGAAGGAGGATGGAAGAGTGACCAGACACAGCAAAAACTGGACAGATGTCACAGCAAGGTAGAGCAATTGGCTGACAAAATATCCCAATCTTACAATAGGCTTATCATCTCCCAAAAAATGTTTGCCTGTGGATCGTACATGGGCCTGGAGTGTGACCCAGGAAGGAGAATAGGGTCTCTCTAATGGAAAGTTTTGTCTCCTTATTTACTTTCCAACGTTCACATTAGCTCTATGAAACTAATAGTGGTATTTTCCACACTTCGTAATTCACATACTAGTGAATCACTACAAAAAAAGACATGCAGTAGAATCTTCTAACTCCTGGTACCCAATCACAAACCAGATTTAATTGTTCTGATTATTATTTTCTTTATGCTTTGCATTAAGTTTCTAAAGACACATAAATACCTTAATAGACACGAACATTAACAGTTGTCTGCTTTATTATTATTAATGTCTACTTCTACCAGATTAGGAATAAAAGATATTCTGTACAATGCTTCGCTGTATATTTATAGCAAGTTTTTACTGCGTATTATAGTTTATAATGCTCTATTTTATAGAGATATGGTTTCAATAAAGGTGTACCAAACATTCATGCTGATTTTCCAGCCACTACATTTTTATTTTGATGATTCTCAGTGTATGTATAGCCACGCTTTTCTTTTCCTTCTTTAGTTTTAGTTTTGGATAGAGTAGGGAAGGATGAAATCCCCTGGGAATGTATTTATTTGTCATAATGAAGATTTATCTTTACATCCTGCCTGATAAAAGCAAAAGGAAGTCGAGGGGAAATCTTTCCAAAGATACTCTGTCAAGCAGTTCCCAACACACGTTTCTCCATTTGAACGTTTTTTCTCTATTCTTGTTTTGGTGTCAACTCAAAATGTTGGATTTTTCTTCATCATTAGTCCAGCTGATAATGGATACTACAAAAAAAAAAAAAGAGGACAAATCTTCCCAAAGACACACATAGCAGAGTTGCTAACTCTTCCCTTCCAATATGTCTGTCTTGATTTCCCTTCACTTCCCGCAGAAGCTACAAGAAGTGAGAAGAAATCTCTCTAAAGTGAGGGGAATTCCCCTCTTAGACAGTTGTCACCAGAACAGCTGTCCCCATTGCAATTTGCCCCTTACCTCTGGTTCTGATGCCAACTCTAACATTTAGGATTTCCCATCACTTTCTGTCTCAGTGATGGAGGTCTCCAAAACAAATAGAGAGAATACCTAACAGAGACACTGACAGCAATAAGTTCTAATTTTTCCCTTTTCTATCCAAAACTACAAAGACCTTTTGGCTATACATTTATACATGCATTTTAATGCATGGAAGCTAACATTCCTTATATTGTAACAAATATGCCACACTCATTATAAAGGATCTAACTTGGGCTGAAATCATTGACTTCAGATGCATTTTATCTAGATGTGAGCAATGCTACAGCAGCCACATGTTGCCATCTGATTGTACAATCCATATACACTCTCCTTTAGATATAAAGATTCTGTAGGCCGAGGCCCTATCTAAACAATTTGTTGAGTTAACATTTAATCAAGTATACCCTCTCTCTTGTTGGCAAATCTAAAGCAGTGTCCAATCAGTTAGTTACTTGCGTGGACAAATTTACTTCTGTTCTCACCACTCTAATGAATACTTACCCTACTGAGAATGAGAGCAGACCTGACAATGATTTGATTATAACTTTTATTTTTGTCCCTGACAGGCTCTCTCAATACCCAGTGTGATAACGTTGGACGGTGTAGCTGTAAGCTTGGGGTGATGGGTGAGAAGTGTGACCGGTGTCAGCCTGGTTTTAATTCGCTCAGTGACAGTGGATGCAGGTAAGCTGGCAGTATATTACATGTGGTTAGATACCTCAGGTCAGGTTTTTGTTTTTTCTATAAACCTAAATCAGCAACTTTTGTTCTATTATTACTAGGTTTTTTCCATGCAACCCCACTACGTACCACCTAAATTCTAACTAATGGTTCTGGGACAATGGATACACTTAGGTTACTCTGTGACCTGGTAATTGCCTCCACTAACAGTCCTAGATTATATTTGTATTCAATAACAACAGAACTCTCTTCAGCATCTTCATGAGTATATGATGCTATAGCTCTTAAAGGACCAATAGCTCTAAAAGATGGCCATACACCAGTAGAATTTTGTTAGAGAATTTTTGGAACTTTCATTTGATTTTGTAATTGTTAGTGGGGTGAGAATCATGAAACCATATCACCTTTCTCCTGTTTGTTGGACTGAGGTGGGATGATGAAGGTCCATATGCTGTGGAAGAATTGGAAGTGGTTGTAAAAAACTGCTTACAAACAGCAAACACATCTTCTGTCCCAACTAGGAGGACCATAGATGGGCAGCTATCAACACAGGATTTGCTCTTTCAGATAAACTGCTTGTGTATGAGCATTCTAAGAGGGGAATTCATTTAACAGTTACAGTGCATTAATGTAGTTTTAGGAGAATGCTAACAGTTTGCTGAGATTTGCCAGCTTACCTTTACCATACTAGCAGGGAACTGTCTGAAGACAGTGATGAATTGTTAGGTAATTATATATCATTATTAAATTGCAAATCTCCCAAAATGCAGCATAGAAGTACTGTTTTTTCAGGAATTCTTGAATTTACTTCAGGTATCTCCTGTTCTGGTTCCTAAACATTTTGTAAAAAATTAATTCTCCTAAGAGCTTATCAATTTCTTGGTACTTTTTCTGTTTCAATTACTTCATCTTTAGTTTTAATCATTTAATAGTTACATACATGAGCATACATTACAGGGATGAGCATTATTAATATTATACAGGATTTATATAGCGCCAACAGTTTGCGCAGCGCTTTACAATGTAAGGAAGACATTACAAGTACAATACAATTCAAGACAAGATGGTAAGGAGGGCCCTGCCTTTGAGGGCTTACAATCTAAAAGGGAGGGTCAAGTGATACATGAGGAGGTAGCTGTGTGCGGATGAATTGTTTGAGCATAAGATAAGGTATGAAAACATTAGAAAGCACTTCAGGTAGCAGCATAAACACGTTTCAATTATAAACAGGAGGCCCAACAGCAGGCATGGTTAGGGTGCTGCTTAATAGTAGAAAATATGTCTCGGTGGGCCACTGCAGTTTACAAAAGGACAAGCTGGGAGTGCAAAAAAGGTGGGTGGTGCTGGAACCTGTTTTTTTTTTCTTTCTCAGCTTATATGCCTTTTAAGAAGACACTTTTATTTCCTTGTACTTGCCTATAAATTTCTGAATGAAAATCTGTCAGTGTGTGTCAATATTTTAATTAACAAGAAAAAGATCTGATCCATATCAGTGCAGGTTAACTATGAGACATCTCCATATAAATGAATTCCCTGTTTCTCTCTCTGTTTAGGCGCCAAGGCTGCTATTGTGACCCAGCAGGCAGCAGCCGAAGCTGTGACCAGGATGGCAAATGTGTTTGTAAATTCAATGTCACTGGAGAGAGCTGTGACCGGTATGTCGAACTTTACAGACTTCTGTACTTATCTGAGATAACACAAAAACTTAATGTGAGGGGAATATTGATTGATGGAATTGGAGAGAATGACATATGAAAACAGCATGGTATGACCTAATGGGGGCTACATTACAGGAAACAGTTAAAAATATATAACCACAGGACAAAAATAAATGTATATATTTATATCATATAATATAAATATAAGTTATAGCTTAAGCTGGACCCACATCACAATCGTATGGTACAATTTATGAAGTACAACATCATAAAACAACTGCTTACAGGAAGAGATTGTAAAACATGTCTCCAGCTTTACAATTTGCTAAGATGTAATAAAAAGTTTATGAACACATTAAACCTTTTGTGAGTCCACCCACGCACATATAGACTTCTGACTATTCTGTCTGAACTTAATAGATAGTGCACTCAGATTGTAACCTTCATGGCCAGCTACTGATGCTATAAATGGGTAGGAATTTGAGGAGCATATTATATGATAGCTAAAACTTATAATATTATTATAAGATATGGAACAACGATGTATGGCAGCGTACTCTTGCATAGAAATTACAAAAGATCTCACTGCTCCAATCTAATCTATGGTTCAACATAAACAAATTCAATCCATACATGGCCGCACTCCACAGGTCTTGACAAATATCTCCCAACTTTATTGTATTCCAAAGATGTGTATACACCAACTCAAGCTCCCCAGCACAACCGAAACCCTCTTACACGTTTCACCGATAAGGCTTAGTCATAGAGGTAAAGTTCCTATAGACCAGATATATACTGAAACACACCTCCCCACAGGTGTGAAGTTGATTGCACCTTGTCCACAGGTTAGCCATATAATGGCCAACTCCAAATATAAAAAGATGCGAGTCGTTCCTGTTTCCTAAATGGAGGTACACTTGCAGTTATTATTTTCCTTGGAATTAGGTATTCAGTGTACTTGGAGAAATGGCAAATACTACAGTAGACAAGAATAATGAAGACTCAGACTTTATCCATCAGGTTTACAAATTGGTGGTGAGCCAGTCTAAGCTAACAAAAATGTCCTTAAGCTGGCCATGCACCTATAGATGATCTGCAGACTTTCAATGGTCAGATGGAAAAAGTGCAACAGAAATCTGCAGTTAAACTATAGGTGTATAGCCAGCATAATGCCCTTCTGCCTAAAGCACTGCACTATATGCATTTCTTATGGTTTAAATCAGCAGTTGTTTAGCCAGACAGGAACTGAGCATATGCACAGTCCCTGCTACAAGCAACGTCTATTAGAGGTTAGAGCAATATGTAGCTTCCAAGCCAATTCCATGGACCTCTGATACAGAAGAAACTGGAAGAGACTCCGCATGTGCGGGACAGCAAGTTATTGTGGAATTTATAATACACTTTGCCAGGTAAACTTACTCATTTATACATTTCTCCAGTTCATGTGTGTAAATCTATTGTGTTGGTGTCTCCTCCAGATGTAAGCCTGGGTATTATGACCTTCAAGCTGGCCGATCAGAAGGATGTTTGCAGTGTTTCTGTTATGGCCACTCATCCAATTGCCACAGCTCCACTGATTACAGCATGCACAAGATCACATCTGACTTTGAGAAAGGTAGGTTAACACTATAAATGCCAGTATACCTATATGTAGTAAGAGATTGCTGCACAGATTTAGCAAAGCTGTGCAACAGTCTCACTGTGTGTGTGCAAAACATACCCTAATGTGACTTGAAAACAATCAGATATCCTTATATATGACCAATAAACTCCAAATGTCATTATAAATAGCTGTATATATATATTGCCTCAGTATGAGCTGCTGTAAGTATTGGCAATACAGTCTTCAAGAAGTAAATAAGTCACAAAAGAACTAAGATATTTACCAATGCTACACTATAGGCACTTAATCATATGACCTCTGTTCCCTAAACTTGTAATTTTAGCCAGTCTCAACTCTAATCCTTCTCTTCAGTAGAGGTCACATGACCAAGTGTCTTCCAAAATGTGAGCAGGACTGAAAGGAGCATTTAGCTGTATTTTCACCTTGAAAAGTAAAGGCTCCTCCCTTCTATTCTCCTTTATTCATCCAGCCCAACAAAACTGAAAAGATAGCTTTAAAGTAAATCTGTTGTCCATTGCAAATATTAAATGTCCTGCCTAAGATCAGGTAACACCATGTTTCTACTATTACTTTTATTTAAGCAAACCTGAATTTTCTTTAGTTAACATTTGGATATGAGTCCACTTTAGGCCTGCCCTTGGGCATCTAAAGAGTATTGGTTGATATAAGCTTTTTGCAATTAATGATTTTCCTTGTTCAAAATATGAATGATTAAACACAAGGACTGAAGGGGTGCCATGTTGCCAAGTGTCTGATCATAGACTTGTATACCCTGCTATAGTCACAGATGTGTGCAAATACTGAGGCAGTGTTGCTAAGTTCTAAAAACTGATGATGAAAGTTGAAGAAGTGGAGATATTACCAACAGCGACCAATCACTTGATTATTCCTCTATAAAATGAAAAATGAAAGTGGACTACTACAGTCTTAACTAAGCAGTCATAGTGCAACTCAGCATGGGTTTCACATATATTGTTCTATACCATTGTGAGATTACTCTGTGGGAGCCCCCGGTATGCATCACTATACCATTGTGAGCCTCCAGTGCATTATATATGTCATTGCTGTGTGAACTTCCTCTAAAGCATGTTATGTCAGGAAGTGAGTTTCCTATTTACCCCACTGATTTAGTGTAAGCTGCTTAGGACATGTTAGTCTCAGTGGGGGGCTTTCCATTTTTGTTTGTTGACTCCATCTTACTAGCTCATCAGAACTGCACATGTTTGAAGACTATTATAATTTAGTCACCCTGTCACCCTTTAAATATATGTCTTTAAAAGGCACCCCAGTCTAAAATATAGTGGATAGTAAGGGGGGACCCCACACAAAAACACAAAAGAGCGGGGTTCCTCCCTTCACTCCAAAGTCCTCCTTTCCAATTAGGATGCCACATTCACATCAGACCCCTGCTCCCCTCCCTTTACACATTAGAATCCTTTTGTACATCAATAGCCCCCCTTGGATTAGAAGCCCTCTTCACATCAGAAGTGCCCTTTCACATCAGAGCCTTCCCCCCTTTATATCTGAGCCCCTTTAATATCAGAGCCCCTCCTTTCATATCAGATGCCTCCTTTCACATTATAGTCCCCCTTCACATCCAAAGCCCCCTTCACATCACGACCACCATCACAAAATTTTAAGGCACCCCTGAGGAAGTCAGGAGGCACCCCAGTGTGTCACAGCACCCTGATTGGGAAAGGTTGTGCTAGAAAATGTGACTACTCCCTGAAATTCAGTTACCTAGCCCCTGCCCTCTTTGTACATCATAGCCCTTTTATCTTCTGGCGGTGTCTAATTACCCTTCCCTTTACCTCCCTACATAACCTTTTATGTAGCAGCTGGGGGAGGAGAGAAGAGGAATGTTATAGAGTGTCACTTGAGTGACTGCTCTGAGTCTGCTGGGGCTGCTGACATCACATCCAAGATGGCGGATCCCAGAGCAGTCTCTGGGCTTTTGGATGTCTACACAAGGGAGATTTTTATAGGTAAATAATATGCATAAAATATAGTAAATGCACATCTAAACTCATGGGAAGATTTTTGCTGAAATTATTGGTTTGCTGACAGCGTCTCTTTGAGGTCTCCAGTTATTCTGATGTAAATCATAATAACCATCTTCTCCTTAGTCTCTCCCAAACCTATAATGGCTGTCAATGTAAAAACAAACAGGTTGCAGCAAGATGTTGAACCAAGTTCTAATAATCTATGTGAACTTTTTAACATGTATTCTGTAAGGTTTTATCTGTAAGGCGTTTAGTGTGTATGTTAGGTTTAGGAGTCATTTATACCTATCAGCTAGTTCAATACTCTGTAAGTATAATCTCCCTGTCCAGATTTTTTGTTTTCCACAGTTCATCTCTTCTGCCTGTTTGGTGTTATATATCTTATATTTCCTATAGGTGTAGAAGGATGGACAGCAGTCCTGAAAGATGGTTCCCCAGCATCAATCCCCATCCGGATGTCCCGCCACCAGAAAGAGGTGTATCTTGCATCACGACAGCTGGAGCCCCTTTATTTTAATGCCCCAGGTAGGGTATCATTGTCACAGTATTCTGTAAAAAGGAGAACAAATTGCGAGCTTATTTGTGCTAACTGTACATTTTTTCATGTGTTTGCTATTTGTTTTACATTTTGATACATGTTAATTTGTCTCAGGACTTCAGCCTTATCATTAGGTCAGGACCTGATGAAGAAAGAAGAGCTATTAAAAGCTTGTCCTGAGAAATATAAAGTACATGCAGATAAAAAATATCCCTGAGTATTCTACTTGTTCCTTTATATTGTTGCTCCGATGCAGCTACATGTTCTCTACATGGTATCTCATGAATAAATACATTTTGTATCTCGATGCCCAGTTTTCCATTAATTTCCCATGGCAGAGAATCCATTGGATGGGTGGGGGATGTAACCAATAATCTGACTTGGCAATGTCTGCATCTGTAAAGTATATCTAAATCCAAAACTTTTTTCCATTTTGGATTGAATAGGGAATAGTTAAAACCTCCTGTCAGTTTTTCCCATTTATATCCTATTTTAGAGATTTAATCTCACCTCCTGGCCTGTAGATACAACAGGGAGTAAGGTAAGCCTCCTCTTAGACAGTTCCATGGACAGATGTCCATTGGGAAATGTTCTCTCTCTCTCTGTTCTGGTGGCAACTCAAAATGTTTGATTTTCTTATCTCCAGTTCCAAAGACAATGGTCATCAGGGCCCAAAAAGAAGGTGAATCTCCCTAGCGGGGACAAAAACACCAAGTAAAACCCAACAGGAGTTCTAACTCTGACCCACACTATAACAAAAAAAAAGATTTGGCCTTTAGCTATACTTTAATTATCCTATCCCCAAGAGATACACGAAGCCAACATGTTACCAGCCATTAAGGATAAAGTATTAGTTTGGGTGCAGTTGGCCTTTTATTGTGTGAAGCCACTGAAATAACAATAAATGCAGTAAGTATTAGACCTAGTGATCAGGGTGGAACTTTTTTTAGCTGTTGGGCCTTTGTACTTGAGACTATTCTGCTTTACTAGCTGAATAGTAACCAACCTATTTTGGGACATGTGATCCTCAATTTAAGCCTCATCTTCTTACAGGAGCATTCTTAGGGGACCAATCTAATAGCTATGGCCAAGTGCTAACCATCAGCTTCCGTGTGGACCGAGGGCGTCATAGAGCTGGTGTTGAAGATATTGTACTGGAAGGAGGAGGCCTGAAAGTTACTGCTCCTCTTACCTCATCCAAAACTGCCTTGCCCTGCAGATTGCCGCAAATCTACACATTCAGGTGAGCTGACATTAATGCCACAATCACATTGTAATATTCATATTATGTGCTGTTCTATGCACCTTTCAATGCCAACCTGTCGATTCAAGCTCCACTGATTTCTAATCACTTACACTATTAGTCTGCGACTGTGAACATTATTCCACAGGATTCTGGCTTTACAGAGTCAGAGACGCGGCTAGAGTAAGCTGTAAATGAGTGCTAGAAAAGTAGGCCGTATCCTTTCCTGTATACTCGATCCAGGTCACTAACTCAGAAATCATCAGACAAAGCATCCACATGACAGTCAAGGAACTAATATTCTCCAAGGTGGATACTAGCAGTGGCAGACTGCATAGTTCACTCATGACAGGTGCCCTTTAAAGGGTACAAAACACTGCAAAAAATTAGTTCCAAGCATAACACCTTCAGACCAGAAAAAGTCACAGGTGATCTTAGATACAGCATGGACCAGCTTTTGATGGTCATACGCTTCTTGCAATTTTTCCTTCATCGTTCAATGGAAAGAAAGTTCTGGCCATATATATATTATACAGTCTGTGCAATCAGCAAGAAAAAACAACAGTATGTGGCAAATCTTGTTTGTGTTGAAGCTGCAGCATATTATTGCATTTTATATTATTGTTTCCTAATTGTCTCATTGATTTGTTGCTGTAACAGATTGGATGAGATGACTTTCAGCCCTTGGACCCCTCGTATAAGTCACTTAGACTTCCGACGCCTGTTAAGCAATGTGACTGCCCTGCGTATTCGTGCCACCTATGGAGAGTACAGTAAGTAATGAAAACATCTATCCTTAATAAGATATACATGAATGGGTTAGTGTTAAGGACAAATGTCAGTTTTTTAACATCAGTGCTTACATTCCATTCAAACCTATGGGTCAGGTATGACCTGCCTAAAAACAGTGAATGCGAAAAAAACGCTGAGCTTCCCAGCAGTCCATAAAGTGAACCTGTGAATATAGAAGTATGGTAGATACCATTGCTGACATAGTTATTAAAGGTGCAACTTTCAGAGCTGTCATCCCGATCCAGGCTGCATTACCTAGAAAGTTGCTGACCTTCAGCCATCATTTAGCCAGTGAAGCCTAAAAAAATTCGGAATATTTGTCATACATGTTTGTTCTAGACCGGTTACTCACTATGAAGTAAAGCCTGGATCCAGGTGACTCTACACTAAATAAAATAAAAATTATAAATGTTATTAGCTTATTATTGTTGCCTTTGTCCCTGTTGCGGAGATTTCCCCTCACTTGCCCATTTTAAAATGTTCACCAATGCAAGTATTGATGAGGAATCTCTCTAGGCTTAGTGATTGGTCAGCACTGGGGGTCCCCGGTTCAAATCTTGGTATGGACACTATCTGCATGAAGTTTGCATGTTCTCCCTGTGCTTGTGTGGGTTTCCACTGCGTATTCTGGTTCCCACTCTCCAAAGACATACTGGAAGGTTAAATGGCTTGTGTCTAAATTGGCCCTAGTATGCATGTGAGATACAGACCTTAGATTGTAAGCTCCTTGGAGGCAGGGATTGAAGTGAATGTGCATATGTAAAGGCTGCATAACTTGTCAGTGCTATATAAATACCAAATCTATATAGGCTAAGATCAGTAGCCCCTAATATGACTGGTTGGGATCAGTTGTTCCATATTGCTCTTTGCACTGTGTATGTATTAACTATTGTAGAATCTGCTCCATACTGACTTCATTGAGCTCAGTTGGTGCACAGTACTGTTTCAGTTGAGTAATCTCTGTCCTTGTTATGCTTCATAGGCACTGGGTACATCCAAAGCGTTACTCTTGTTTCTGCTCGTCCTGGTCCTGGGGAGCCAGCACCCTGGGTGGAGAAATGTCAATGCCCTGTTGGATATAAAGGCCATTTCTGTGAACAATGCGCCCCAGGATATCGCAGGGAGTCTCCGGCACTGGGACCCTTCAGTCCTTGTGTTGCCTGCAGATGCCAAGGAGGAGGCCTGTGTGACCCAGAAACTGGTGAATATCTTTTCACTTTCTTGTCTGCTCACTATTGTAGTCATGTTCATATCTCTTCCTAATCTTTCATCTCGGAACTTCTCATTAGGTGACTGTTACTCTGGAGATGAGAATCAGAATAATGACTGCGCTGACTGTCCTCATGGGCAGTATAATGATCCTCGTGACCCCCAGAAGTGCCTCCCATGTCCATGCAGTGTTGGAGTTGGTTGCTCGTTGTCTCCAGAGACACAAGAGCCTGTGTGTGACAACTGTCCTGTGGGACTGGGTGGTGAGTAGCAATGCAATACCCAGAAATGTTCTTATTTTGTGTTAATTTTGATTTTTGGTGGGGCTTTAAAAGGTGTTGTACTTTTGTCCAAATTTATTGCAAGAGCTTCGGGGTAATGCTGGGCACACACCTTACAACCATCGCAAGACTTTTGTCTTGCGATGGTTGTAAGGTAATTAAAAAAACGTACGATCTGCCTATCTTGGACAGGCAGATCGTACTTGCGATGATCGCAAGCCCGCCCCGCTGAGGGTTCTCGAACATGTTCCTAAGATAAAAGTCGTGCGACCTTACAATAGCAGAGGTCGCACGCCTTCCACACACCTTGCGATAATCGTACGATCGCGGGATTTCCCTCGATTATCGTACGATTATCGCAAGGTGTGTGGGCACCTTAAAAGCTCGTGCGATCTGCCCATCTTGGACAGGCAGATCGTACTTGCGATCATCGAAAAGCCCGCCCCGCTGAGGGGCAGGCTTACGATGACCGCAATGCTGAATGGACAGTGTGCGTGCGCACACCGGCCCGTTCCGCAGTTGTCGAACCAGCAGGCTAGAAACCTAGCCTGCTGGTTTGACAAAAGACGTGCGACCGTACAGTAAAATCGTACACCTTCCATACACCTTGCGATTATCGTACGATCGCGGGATTTCCCCGCGATTATCGTACGATAATCGCAAGGTGTATGGGCACCTTTAGACAGCAGCAGCACCTACGTGCTATTTCTGGACTCCAGATCAGCAGCACCCAATCAAGTATTGGGTCACTGGATACTTAATTATGCTATTTCTTTTTTTGGCGCATACTGGGGCCCTAACAGTGGCATGTTGATACTCTGCTCCCCATTTACTGGGATTATTCAAAAAGGAACCAATCAGAATGAATCTTTTGTTGAGTGGTCATCTGTAAACTGAAATCTGACTGGCTGCTATAGTTCCCCACTTTGCTCAGTCTTTGCTGTTTGCTCATCACAGCTATACACATTCTGAATTCTCACATCCAACGCCTGGGATTATTTGGTGCTGCCAAATTGTGATCATCCCATATTTTCATGTTTTCACTTGCAGGATTTATTTTCTGGCTTGTTCCACATCTATCCTCTGAATAGAACAATTAGGCTCAGTGGTATGTTCTCACATGGCTTTCCCATCCCCATCCCACCGAATAGAACGATTCCAGACGCAGAATCACAAATTTGCCAAAGGGGCAAAGACGATAATTAGTTTTTATCCTCCAAATGCTTAATATAAAGACAGATTTTGATTGGTTAAGGACTGTAAGTGTTTCCCTGGAGACACCAGTCAGATCAGACTTGCTGTTATTTTTCAATGCAGGTAATAAAGCTGCACTCCGGGATCAGCAAATATGATGTAAATATAAGAGGCATGGGTATTCCTACCTGAATCTTGGTGTGCTTTGTGTATTTCTTCCAGGTCTGTGCAGCAATCCAGTGTGAAATGTTGCTTCTGTGCAGGAGCTTCCTGTAATAACAGGGCCGGATTTCCCACAAGCCCAACCAAGGCCCAGCCTTGGGGCAGCAGGGAGTAGAGGGGCAGCAGGGGTGTGGAATTCCTATGTCCCGCTGCCCAGCGCAATTAAATCCGACCCTATGTAATACAGACCGCTCACTGCTGCTCTCTCTCCTTGTGCAGGTTGGCTGGTCTTGTCTCCGCCCTTTCCTGTAATATTCTGCAGGCAGCCTGCAGTGGGTGGGGCCTGCTGGGTCCCTAATGCAGCTTTGCTATCTGCACAGACCATTGTGCAGCACAGGGATGATGTCACTGCTACTTTTACAGATAATAACTGGGTTTGTAAAGGCATTTGGTGCACACAGAGTGAATTAGTATCCTGTATGACTATTAAGAACTATATTTAAATGAATGTTTTTGTGCTCGGAGTTGAGCTTTAACCTGACTAGTGGCTGTAAATGAATATAGATATTTCTTTAGCTTGCCATAGTCAGTACCAGATTCAAAACACTTTTTTATATTTTAAACAATGACTGTGCATGCACACACGCACAAACGCACGCACACACTTACGCACAGGGAAAGTCTACTCTATACCCTTTTCTTAACTTGAGTTGCAAGTCTGTGTTACAGCACACCCTAGTGAGTGAGATGTGAATTGCACAAAGGAAAATGCTATGAATTACCTAAATGAAACCTGTCGGCTGCCAGGCTTACCCTCTTCTAAAAACGCTAGTTTCCTGACTTTAGTGCTTTCTGAATCACTGATCTGAAATACGTATGCAGCCAGTGAACTCTTAATCTCACACCTCCATACTTGTTCTAAGATCAGTAATCTAATTAAAGCCATTGCATCAGCATGGCAGCCAGGTAGCTAGCATTTTCAGTAGACTGTAGTCAGCAATGAAAACCAGTCATGGGCATAACATGCCATTGCTTATCTCCTTCTGACAATGCTAGTTGACTGGCTGTCAGGCCAATACCAGCCCCTATATTTCTCTCTTGAGATGTTGAAATCAGAACTCCGGGGACATTTTTTCTTAACCCTTGCAGTGGGGCTACTCAAAATTGCTCAATTTGGTCTACCTTCAAAAATAATAAAGTTATAGTCACCCGATCCTTCAAGCTGGCTGGCTCTTAGACAGGCAGCTTCCGCCTCGCTCCCCCTCCACTGCAACGGTCTAAGGTCCTGTGTGGTCATCACATTCTATACACAGCGTATAGGACTTGAGGACACCGAGTGATATACCATCGCTGTAGCGGAGAAGGAGACAGGCTCCAGGGACTAGGAGCAAGACAGCTTGAAGGATCGGGTGAGTATAACTTATATAACGTATTGTTCTTTTTGTACCTAGAGAAAAACGAGCACTTAACCCTTGCAGTTAGGTTGCAGGTAACCCCAGTGTAAGGGTTCAGAATAATTGTCTCCGGAGTTCTGATGTAAAAAGGGCGACTTATGAGAGCTAATTATATAAGAAAATGTAGAAGGCCGGGATCACACCTAGGCATGGTGACACTCGGTTACCGCTCCGGGTGTCACCCAGCCTCGGGACGTCCCTGCACCTAGGCGGCACTGTTTTTGCGCGGTTGTACACGCATTAGCAGCATGCGGTTACTTGCGTGTTTATGCGCGTTGTGCACATTTTGATGCATGTTTTGACTGGCAGTTCATGAAACATTACGGGCAATGGAAGAATGCACGTTTAAATGCGCAAAAACACTTACGATAAGATCTATTAAGAACTTTGCAGTGTGAGGGCCTACCTATATAATACCTTCCATTTATATGCAGTCGGGTGGCCCCTCCCTGCAATGTTATCAGACTATGAACAACCCTTATAACTGTCACCTTTCACACTAGGTCCTCGCTGTGAAATATGTGCTGATGGATATTTCGGAGATCCCCAGGGACAAAATGGACCTCCTAGGCTCTGCAGACCCTGTGCCTGCAATAATAATATCGATCCCACAGTGGAGGGCAGCTGTGACCGCATGACCGGAGAATGCTTGAAATGTCTTCAGAACACAGCCGGGTTCCACTGCGACAGATGCAAGGAAGGCTACTTTGGTAACCCACTGGATCCAAACCCACAACACAAGTGCAGAGGTATTTACATCTGTCCACACTGGACACTGTACATGTAGTGTAGAATTAAGGGGCTACTTCATCCAAAACTGGGATTATGGTTTATGGTTGATGCTGGGGAATCGGCCAATCTTTGAATGATTTATAGCTCCTGACCCTCTTCACAATATCTGCGCTCCAGCACCTGTGTCTGCACATCTACTGTGGCCATTATTTATGTATTACAGGTATTTGTAAAGTGCCGCCAATTTCCACAGCACTTTTACATACTGTACGTTCCCATCAATCCCTGGCCTCAAGGAGCTTACAATCTAAGGTCTCTATCTCACATATACTAAGGGGAAGTTTAGACAGGAGTTGATTAACCTACCAGCATGTCTTTGGAGTGTGGGAGGCAACCTATCCAAGTACAGGGAGAACATGCAAACTAGATACAGATAGTGTTCTGGTCAGCGTTGCAAATGTACAGTAGACTCGATGCTAACCGCTAAGTCACTATGTTACCCATTATCAGGGGTTCTTTCTCTTTCTGCTGGAATTTTAACGTTATACTGTGGACAGTGTAACAGAAAGATCACCCCAAAGCTCCCAGTTTGATATGAACATAATATCACTTTCCCATGGATTGATGCTTTAACTATTTTTGGAATATACAAAATGCTAGGACCAACACCAGTCAACCGGATTTAACTTTGAAATGGTCACTCTCACTTAAAGTGGAAGTATTGTTAAAGTATTGTTAAAGCCCCTATACCAGGGGTAGACAACCTTGGCACACTAGCTGTTGATGAACTGCAAGTCCCATGATGTACTGCAAGACTCTGATAGCCACAGGCATGACTCGCACAGGCAGATACATAATTGGATTAGTAGTCTGGCCACAGCTGGAGTGCCAAGGGTGCCTACCCTGCCCTATACGTTTTTGAAGTTATCATCCCCAGCTCTTCTTCTGACTTTGGTGGGGGTGGCAGGCACTTAGAGTCTTGGAGTACTGTGCCCCCTGCCTGCCTAATGATGTGACTTTTAGGGCGTGTACAAACAGGCAGGGCTCTCAGGAAATAGGCAAAATGAGGGAGTGTTGTTCTGCCTTGGAGCGAAGAGGAAGCTGGGGGCAGTGCTGGAGCTTGGAGAGGGTAAGCACTATTAGGTGGACTATTGGCACTAAAAGGGGGGCCTGATAATAAAACAAAAAATCCTGGGGTTACACTCTATAGGTGATGTTCCAGTTTTGTGTAGTTGCTGGAAACTTGAATGGCATCCTCTTTTTTTTTTAACTTGCCTTAAAGGAGAAGTATGGGGTCAGGGCTTTTCCCCATAGTTCTCCTTAGGGTAACGGGAGGACACAAACTAGCTTCCTCCCGTTACCCTAAGCTACAGCTCGCGGTATACTGAGATGCCACAGCCGGAGCGGATCCCAACATCGACGTCGAGATCCGCCCAGCTGCGTGAGTGACAGCTGGCTCTGCCTATCTAGAGCTGCCAGCTGTACCCGCCCCCTCCCCCGTCCGATCCGCCAGTCAGCGCTGGCGGAGCGGGAAGGGGGGAATCCAGCGGATCGAGAGGTGAGCGAACGACGGTATATGTTCACTCACCTCCCGATCTACTGAGCCGACCTGTCTCATTGTCACAGGTCGGCTAGAACTATGAGGTGAGTGGAAATCACTCATCTCATAAATCTCCTTTAAGAACTCAGGAGGAAATATATCTGCATCATAACTCGCCCAGTTCTATACAATTGCCAAAGCCATAAAAAGACAATTGAATGTACTCCTTTTAATGTATAACTATAAAAAGAGGTGCAGCTAATGGACAATGACACCTTCATTAATCGCATGTGGGAGGGGGCAGAGTCACAGTCTACTGCATGGAGATCTCATCTACCAGGATTTGGTAAAAAATGGCATGAAATTGAACACAGCAATACCCTTCCAAAGCTGACAGTTTTTGGCGAAGTTTGCCTATAGAAAGTCATAATAAAGAAAAAGAAAAGCTTCTCTTTAATGCAGATTGGAGACAGCAGAGAATAGAATATGGCTCTTCTGTAACACATCTAGGATTGCTACAATTTTATTGTCACTTTATTGAAACTGGAACATTACAAACACGCATGCAATAACCTGACGGCTTCATACTCAGTCAGCTCTTTGTCAGGGAATATGAAGTGCTGATGGAGCACAAAATGGCTCGGGATTAGGCTTGTAAATTCTTAATGTTCCTGTTTTAATAAGCTAGTAATAAAAATCTGTTTTATTGCTACTAATTTCCCACAAGTTTGGAAGGTGTTACATAAGATTCATCCTTGCTTCCCAAATTTTACAAACTAAGAAAAGACATGGACTCCAACTGATTGCTGAATGTAACACGGGCACTTTCTTTCCTCAAATTTTAATAAATCATTTCCAAGATAAATGAAATATCCACTCTTTTGTCTGATGGAAACTATTGGAAAAAGCAGAGGACATAAGAAGCAATTTGCAAAAATGAAGTGAATCTGTAATGTCTTCCAACATCACTCATGTGTCTGCCTGACCTCTCCTTTTCATGCTGATCCAGTGGCTCTAGATCTTTATAAGATACTGACCTAGAAGAAGTATGCAGATCAGGAGTTCTGATTTCACCTGCCGCATGCTTTTTCAGGATCACTGTCTAAGGCTAGAGGGCCAGGCAACTAGCATTTTCAGGAGGCCAGCAATTGCAACCTCCACATTTCTCATTGTACAGGTTTGCGTTAAAGGCTATCTGTTAATCTGCCTATTCAGGGCAAAGTGGCAGGTTCACTTTGGAGGTCCCTCCTCACCCACTTCACCGTGCTCCCCTACCACCCTGTTCACCTGCTGTAGACCAGAATCTATGTGTAAGATAAGTTCTGCATCACACCCTTGTTAGTGACCTTCCACCAAATGACAGTGTTGTGGCATAGAGATTGGCTGCTTAAAGCCCAAGCATTGCATCCTGAGAGGAAGCGGAGGTCACATGCTCCCCCATATCTGGAGGTATGGGATATTTACAAGGGCTCCAACAGAAAAATAGGGAAGAAGGGGAGCACAGCAAAGGTAACTATGAGCAGGGAGGAGTGTTATTAAAACAACTGTCGTTTTGCCCTGAACTGTCGTATTTCCCTTTAAGCAAAGCTGTGCTCTCAATGTCTTTACTCAAAGTTACAATATCTTTAACTTGCCAGAAGATGGTGCTGTGCTATTAGTGTCTCTGGATCTTCATCAGCTATCATTATTCTACAGGTCAAACTCGAATAATTAGAATATCGTGCAAAAGTAATTGCAGTAAGTGCTGCAAAAGGGGCCCAAACCAAGTACTGAGTACATATGCATGCTTGTACTTTTCAGAGGTCCGATATTGTTCTATGTACAATCCTTGTTTTATTGATTGCATGTAATAATCTACTTTTTTGAGGTTGTGGATTTGGGGTTCTTGGGGTTTTCATGAGCTGCAAGCCATAATCACCACAATTATGACAAATCACGGCTTGAATTATCTTGCTTTGCATGTAATGAGTCTATCTCATATATTAGTTTCACCTTTTAAGTTGCATTAGTGAAATAAATGAACTTTGCACGATATTCTAATTATTCGAGTTTCACCTGTATGCAGACAAGGCTAAAATGGACAAGTAATGTTTATCTTATAATGTGAATAAAGGCATAAAAGCAATTTTGCCCTGCCAGGCCTATTATGGTGGTCCTGGAATCATACGAGACTATACAATGCTCAGCCTTGCCAGATATCTCACTGTTGTGACTTCTGATGTGTATAGTATTGGCCAGCTGGGTCTTGGATTTACCCAGCCAATTACTACTGTTTTCCCTCAGGATAAGCTGGTTCAAATTATGTCCACTGAGCGCCCCCCTTCCTTCTCAATCGCGACAAATATTCACATTGCCTGGCTGTCATTTTAACCCTCTAGCTTTCATACTTTGAGTCACTGACCCCAAGCAAGTATTCAGATAAGGACTGATTTTTGACTGACATTCCTGATCTATACACAGGCAGTCCCGGGTTACGAACAAGATAGCGTCTGTAGGTTTGTTCTTAAGTTGAATTTATATGTAAGTTGGAACAGGTACATTTTTTAAATGTAGCTCCAGCCCCAATTTTTTTTGTTTTGTTTTGGATAGCATAGGGAAGGGTTTACCCCCCTGTAAAGTTTGTTTTGCTGTGTGTGCTCCTCTTCAGAAGATTTCACCTAACTTTCTGTCCCTGTGACAACAATTGGATTTTGAAAAATTTGGGTTGTCGTGGAAACAAGGTGATAAAGCTACAGCAGATTTGCTTTCACTTCCGGTTGTCTCAAGGACAGGAAATGAGATTAAATCTTCCTAGTGAGGATACAGACAGCATTAAACACCTCACAGTGACCCGGAAGAAGAGGAGGGCACCCCTCGTCTGCACATAAACATGAGCCAACTTCTTGTAATGTATGTACAGCACTACGACCCAGACACCATAAAGGCGGGCACTCCTCGTCTGCAGGAGCGCAGTAGCATTACAACTACCCAGGCTGTACAGTAATAGCCTCCATATGTAAGTAGGAGTCGTATGTAAGTCAGATGTATGTAACTCGGGGACTGCCTATATGTGACAAAGTCAGTGGCTTAGAATGTATGAGACCAGTGGTTCAGCGTAACAGCCAGGCTACTAGAATTTACAGAAGCAGGTTAGCAATGAAATACTCCTTATTTCTCTTAAGACATGTATATTTTTATGTAGTAAAAATATGGCATTTATCACACAATATTAAAATACAGTGCAATCAAATAACTCCTTTGTAGTTAGAGCTCAGATGATGCCCAATAGAAATTAGAGTGTAACATTTATTTTACTTCTCTGTGTGTTCTCTTTCTCAGAGTGTTATTGTCACCCTGTGGGCTCTCAGCAAGGTTCGTGTCAGGCTGATGGCTCATGTCTGTGCAAACCAGGATTTAGTGGGGAAAACTGTGATCAGCCGCAGTGCCCCAGCTGCTATAATCAAGTCATTGAGAAGGTAAGTTCCTAGTATGGTGGCTCAGTGATTAAAGTGAACCTACATTCTAAAGTTATGCTAACAGCCTTGCTGGGATGGATAAATAGAGATCAACAGAAGGACTGATATGCTTTTCATTCCTGGAGAACATACTGCTCCAGGTTCGCGTGAGTGATGCTTGCATAACCAAAAGCCTGGGCATTTGGTCATGTGATCTATGCTCTAGAACAGGGGTGCCCACAATTTTTGTGTTAAGATCTACTTTTCAAATAGCGAGGTCATTGAGATCTACCAATGGAAAAAAAACCTCCCTCGCTCTCTCTCCTTGCTCATCCTCCTGCCTGTCCTTCCTCTCTATCCTGGCTGTCTTCGCTCGCTTGCTCTCTATCCTGGCTGTCATTCCTCGTTTTCTCTCCTGGCTGTCTCTCTTCGCCATCTTGGCTGTCTCTCCTCCCTCTCTTTCCTGGCTGTCTCTCCTTGCTCTCTCTCCTGTCGGTCACTCTCCGCTCTCTCTCCTGGCCCACCTGGCTGTATTTTGCAAACAGTGCAGTGCAACAGGCTGTGTAAACTAATATTCTTTGATGTAATACATATCACTTCAACCATCAGTATCCACCAGAAAGGCGTCGGGGAGCTTGGCTCGGCAGACTCAGGCTAATAGGTAATCATGTGTGCACAGCTAAATAAATATACCAAAGTGGAATAAAGGGGCCACCATTCACACCCTTCGTGATCTACCAGCATCAGCTTTGAGAGCTACTGGTAGATCACGATCTACCTAATGGGCACCCCTGCTCTAGAAGGAGATATCAGAGTTCAGCTGATTAGCTGATTCTCCTCTTTGGCACAGATTATATGGCCAAATGCTTTGGTTGTGTAAGCAGGTAGGAAACCTGGACCAGCATATTTTAGGAAGAGAAAGTATATCTGTCCTTCCATTACTGCTCATTTACCCATCCCAGGAACAGTGAGATGTTTTAGGTTGTGACTTTTTTTTTTTGGACAAAATTCACATATTTTTATTTGATTATCCAGATGGCTTCATACAAGGGACAACTGCAGCAGTTGACTGGTTCCATCAATGGTCAAATGCACACCCAAGACCACCGTTACCTGGAAGAACAGATGAGGAGAGTGGAGGAGAAGTCTCGGAGCATGCTAAGAGAGGCCGAATCTTCCCATGGTAAGATGCAACTAGCTAACCACATCAGTGGCAATTTGTTCCATTTCTGTCCTTTTTGTCTGACTATACTATATTCTTATTGGTAAGATTTATGTGCTGAGTTCCTGGGTCTGCATGCCTGCTGTGATCATTGGCATGTAAAGGCAGGCGTCCCAATATTTTTGGCAATATAGTGTATGTTGTGCCCACCTCTATTGTCATCCCAAAATTTGGATGTCTGACTGCATACTGAAATTTGTCATTGTTTTGCCATAAATTTCCCCTCCAGTGATGTACCCAAGTCTGTAACTATAACTGTAGCAGTCAAGAGTTGTCTGTCTACAAAAACGTTAATACAGATAGCAAATGCATTTCATAACAAAAAATAAATATATATACATATATATATATATATAGTGCAATATAAATGGGTAAACCATTTATTGCTTCTGACCTGAAGAAGAGAGGTTCACTCTCGAAAGCTTGTCTTTTATATATTTTGTTAGTTCAATAAGAAAGGTATCATTGCATACTGCAATACTGCGTTTTTGTTTTTTTTGACGTTATATATATAGTTATTGGATTATATTGGTAACCTCTCTGATTTCTATTACTTAGTAGTATTATGATTTCTATTAATCAGTACTGCCTTAGGGTGCAGATTAGAGAGACGGGGGGACTCCTTAATAGTTTTGCTGTGGGGCTCCATCAAACATAGTTACAGCCCTGGTTATATCTAGTAATCATGACTCCCCCAATCTGGTCTGATTGAGCTGTAGAAGAAAGGTTTATGTAGTAACCGTGTTCCTGTTCATCAGCTACGGAGCAATCCCTGCAAAGACAGATGTCAACACTACAAGGGTTACAGACTGATACCCAGAATGACTTGGATCAAGCTCAGGCAAAGCTACAGCAAGCACAGACCCAGACTGGAGAGTACCAGAGTCGGCTGCAGGAGACCAAGATGAAGATAGCAGTGGCACGGCAACAGCTTGAGGGGGGCCAGGCTGAACTGAACCGAATGGTGAGTTGCATTATTCACTTTATCATGCATCATTCACATTATAAAATTCACTGAGCTACAGTTTAGTTTGTCATATCTGTTGTCCTTGGCTGTAAAATCTTCTGCCAGCAAATTCTTTCGTTTAAATATTGTTTCAGATTCAGCAAAAAAATTTATGTAAATTAATTATACGTTTATTTTCGCACAACAGACTTTTCCTTCGGATAATTTAAACTGGAATTCAAGCAAATTTTCTACACTTGGTCAAGAAGCCCAGAAACTTGCGACTAGGTAGGACCACATCTTGTACATATGTGGAAAAATGTTCGCTTACTTACCCTGCTGCACTGCAGCAAGGCATGCTGGAACCTATTAACTTCCCTTCTTTCTCTAGTTTGCTCCTTGGCATAAGTACATTGTCAGACAACCAGCCTATGCCAACACAGTAGCACTGTGCAATAGTGGAGGACTGGTGTTTCCTGAACCCTTAAACAGAACTCCAGTTAAAACTTTTATTAACCCTTGCAGTGGGGGCTACCCCCATACTTCAAGAGTTAACTGCTTCTTTTTGCCTAGGGTCAAAAAAAAGTTATACTCACCCGATCCTCCAAGCAGGCTCTTAGACCGGTCCCTGGAGCCCCTCTGCAAGGATTTTATTTATTTCTGAATGATACACATTATCTATAATTAGACTGCAGAGACTTTGATGGATGAAGTTGAGAATCCCTGTCCGTAATCATAGGCTTAAGACTAGGTTTTCGTAAAACACCAGATGTCTGGAAATCAGAGGCCAGTATGGTAACGTTTTGTACTCCGGCATTGCCATATGTCCAAGAACAAGGGAAATCGGACATGCAAAGCACTAATGCAGCAGCATGTATAGTATATCAGTACATTCAGCTGCCCATATGTGATAAGGGCAGTGGTGGTTGGGTGGTGACTAGGCTTCTGCAGCAGGAAGTTCTGTCTCTAAGGAAAATTAATGAATCATGACTTTTTCATTGCTGAAATGGACACACTGTGTATATTAGATCAATGTATCCATGGCAACAGATGGAACCAATCCATGTGTTCTGTGGCAGAGAGCAAACCCCATCAATAATGAAATATAATACAAACCGGGATGGCAGTTAATTAATGGTGAGAAATAAAATTGTGGGAGTTCGGAGGATGTTAGAGATAATTAGGTTTTACTGTGTTTGATTGCCAACAATATGATTATGCCTCATTTTTAGATTAATTTATTATAACCTGAAAAAATTAGCCCAAGTGTAAGCACCATTTCCTTTCTGATGTAGCCCCACACTTTCCTTGTATGATGGAATCCCCTCCTCCTTACTGAATTCTCTCCTCTTTACTGAACTCAGACTCGAACAAGAAGCTCAGATGGTAGCACAGAACGCAGGGGACGCCTTGGCGGATACGCAAAGAACGATGCAGATTCTACGCTCAGGAGACGCAGACCTCAATGCTGCAGAGAAACTAAGATCAAGGTATAGGATTAGGAAATGGGGCAATATGTAGAAATCACAATGGGGCAGATGTATGAAGTAGTTGAGTTTCATGACATGTTACACTGTAATACACCCTTATAAATGCAATGTCATATGACACTTTACACTTCTACTTCCTGAACTGTTCCATGAGGACAGCCACATGGTCACAGTGGAGCTACACTTTCATCAGACATGAAATCTAAGGGGGCATTTTATAAATCTTATCCCTGTGTTCCGTTTGCCAAAGTCTGACATTTGGGGGTAACTATAGAACTATCACGCCTATTTTTTGGAAATAGAAACAACAGTTCCTACATTTGTCCCCTAAGATTGACTTGTTGGAAATCCATTTGCACTCACAAAAATGCAGTGTAATATAAAGGTCAGGTCTTAGCAGAAATAGGGCAGCATAAAACTGCACCATTAAAACCAAAAGGTTAAAGTGTATTTAAACCTTAACAGTGAACTTTTCTTACTTGCTCCCTTTTGGTCTACTAAATATACCATTGGAAGCATTTGTTATATCTGTTCAATAAATGTAAAAAATACCTGTTGATTTTGTCAGAAATCTTGTAAGATGATAACTCCCTGTGCTCTCTGCATTTGCTGAGAGGTCTATGTTCTTTGTAATCCATCAGAATTAAAGTAGGCAGGGCTGACACACACCACATTCTTAGAAAAAAAAAGGAGAGTAGAAGCACATTATATTTCTGGCAGATCAACAGATATTTTTCTGTACTTACAGCGTGTTAATAGAGATAAAGCATGGAGAAAGGTGTATGTCTTCCACAGATGTACTAATATGTTTTTCTTTTTGCCTTGACATGTGCTTCAAATCAGAACTCCTAATTAGAGTACTAAAGCTGTCCATACACTATACCAATGAGCTCCCAGGTCTGTTCAGGTATTGTTTCAGTGACCGCTGTCAGAATACAGTGCAAACAGTGGAAGATTCCTCGATCAACACTCTTAAGCGTTGATGGAAGAATCTGTTATATTTTCTTTGTTCAGCCCCTGGGTTGAATGAAGAAAATATTACAATCATTACCTCTGAGACAGAAAGCAATTGGAAAACCAAGATTTCTGAGTTGCCACAGGAACAGAAGGTGAGAAAAAATATTCCAACCTGTTCTGGTGACAACTGTTTAAGAGGGGATATCAGGAGCAGTTGACCATACTGTTGGATCCTATGTCGGAATATACAGTATATATACAGTATACACTGCTAACTGATCTTTACTCCAAAAGTGATCTACAGTATAAGGGGGGGGGGGGCGCAAAACAAAATGGGGGGGGGGGAACAATAGCAAAAATGGCAACCACTCAGATCAATTTATAACTTATAATTTATAAGATTTTGTGCTGAAGAATGTTCCGAATAAGGTCTAAAGAGTTTTGGATAACCCATGTACCCCAACAGGACATAGAGCTACCCTGCTCCAGCCAATCAATCATCTGATATTATTAGAATTGTCTTTTGACGTTATTTTGTCTTCCCAGGCTGTATGATGGCCGCACTCAGGTTGGCACACTGGAGACTGAGGCCATTCAAGCTGCTGCCTCTGCAGAGAGATCTTACCATGAGAGCTCGCAGACTGCTCGGGAGTTAGCAAAAGCCTCTCTTGTACTCCCTATGCAATTCCAGGTAATGTCAGGACTCACATCACTTGATGGATGTTGCTGGAGCACTCCCATGACACAGATAAAAGCCATTTGTATATGCTGAAGGAAATATGATATGACCCTAAAATGTTGCTTGTTGTGCACTGATGAATGGATTAGCCACATTCCTGGAAATCTGAAGGACACCCAAGATCAGGCTTCATCTGACTTCCAGGAATCCACTTCTAGAAAACACAACGGTGTGCAGTTTACATATTATACATATATACAGCAATACATTCTCACATCAGTTTTGTTACATGTATTTTTTGCGCATAGCGATAAAAAATATGTACTTATTTATTTTTAATTCAAGTGTCTCTTCTTCCTAACCAGCCCATGTAGCAGACACTTTCAGCTGACATAAAGCAAAGCAATATAAATATGGATTTCAGGCTATTAGAGTCAGCTGCAAATGATTTTCTGACTGTGAAGGATTACATGTAAATGAATGGCTGTTTTATGTATTAGCCTTCGGGTCATCTTTAAAAATGACAGTCGGCAGGTTCCGCTTATAAGATTACTGGATAGGAAAATGGCTGCACGTTAAAAAATATCACTTTTCATTATTCCAGCTTAAGCGTAAAAGCATTAGTTTCCAGCATGATCACATGAGAGTGGAACAGCTATATGTAGGAAAGTTATGGCTGCCACTGATGCATCATTTTATTTATCAGGAGGAGATGGAGCGTCTTAAGCGAGAATCATCAGTCTTGAAAACTTCAGTAGAAGCAGAGATATCTCAGAGCAAAAATTTACAGAACAAATTCAATGTCTGGGAGCAGAGTGCCGAGCAGCAACTTTATGAAGGGCAGAAGTACAGACAGGTGAGAAAATATAATGCATTATAACTCACTAGGGAATATTCCAGTAACTGATTCACTGACAGTCTGGGAATAAAAACAAATATTGATTGTGTGTGAGCACTCATTAATAAATCTGGCAGTGCAGTATAATGTACATAAACTGCCAGTACCATTTACTTATATATAGCCTATAGTTATATAGTTAGTCAGGCTGAAAAAAGACACATGTCCATTGAGTCCAAGCTATAGAGATATGCAAAAAAAAAGAAGAAAAGCCTAAACAGAACACTGTGCCCCCAATTACCCACCGTTGATCCAGAGGAAGGCAAAAAACGCCCCTATGTAACTATGTAACATATCCCCTCCCAGCTCTTAGCAAGCTGGGTTGCTCTGGCCGGCATCCCGCCCAGCTCACTGATGCCACTGGTTGCTAGGAGCTGGGTGGGATGCTCTGGCTGGCGTCCCACCCAATTCCTGGCAACCAGTGGCATCAGTGAGCTGGGCTGAGCTCTTAACCCTTGCAGCGCAGGGTAGCTCCACTGAAATGGTAGTTTTATTCCCCAGAGATAAGCCTTAAAGCAACCAAATCTGACACATAGTAAACCTCCCCTTCATCCTGTTACAGAGGTGTACATTATAGAGTGCCAGAATGCTGATTTCAGTGGTGGTAGTTGATATCATATCATGTTTAGGGACTCCTGGTTTGTTCATGATGATTTAAAATGGTGTGTGTGAGCACCTCTTGGTTGCTGCTTTTATAGGAAATCTTTAGATTATTTCTTTTTATACTTTGCATGTTAACTTTAAGCATACATATCTTTACTCTGCAATTATAAAAAGCATCATAAATAATAAATATAGGTACTAAGTAGTATGTGATGTCATCAGTGTGACTTGTTTCCTTGCAGATGGGGGATCAGCTGTTGTCGCGGGCAAATGCTGCAAAGAATAAAGCCAATCAGGCCATGCTGTCAGGGAACGCAACATATTATGAGATCGAGGGGGTGCTCAGCAGCCTGAAGGGTGGGTATGGTCATGGTGTCAGCTGTCTGGACTTTTCAGCAAAATACTATATTAAACAAATTGTTAGACTTCTGCAGAGTATTTGCTAGTTTTATTGGGGGCCATTTTCTGCTCTATGCTGAGTTATAATTCCTAATGTTTCCTCTATATGGTTATGATTAGGGATGCACCGATACTAGTTTCGGTATCTGTGCCGATACTGAGTATTTGGCCGATTACTCATCCTCGCCCACATGCTTCCAATGCCTGTCCCTATAACGGAAATTCCTCGCTGCCCGGGCGCAGTATAATGACTCACCACCCGGCTTTCTGATTGGTCGGTAAAGCCAACTCTATACTTCATCAGCAACTGGTAACGAGGGAGCATGGAGACAGCTTCCTTGCTAATCGCGTTATTACACGCTGCCCGGCTTCCCTACTAGGACTTTCGGTATCGGCGAGTACCAGAAAAAACTATACTGGTACTTGTACTCGATACCAAAAAACCAGTATCAGTACATCCCTAGTTATAATTTACTTCATTATACTGTAAACAGCTCTTTGTTAGTGCCATATAAATAATGAGGGATGGAACCCATTGAAAAGGGCTTACAGAGCTGTAGCTTTGGCAAACCCATGAAATTAAGTGCCGGAACAACATGTATAACATGCTATCTGATGCCTCATATGTGTGAATATTGTAGGAGGGGACTGCCTGTAGTTCAGATGTTAATTGTAGGGTTTACCACATTAATACATCTTCCACAATGTATGTATTAGTTATCCAATTATGAAGACATTCATGTTCACATGCTTGTTATATTGTGTTTAGCATTTGGATTCATTTTGGGTAATAGAGTGGAGATGTCATGGAGCCCAGTTTACATTTTGCATTGGGTTTAGCAACTGAGCTCCACTATTGCTAATAACTATATTTCTAAAATGTAGGATTTGGAAATCAGGTAGGAGATCGACGCAGAGCAGCAGAAGAGGCGATGAGGCTCCTTCCTGAAATCCAGCGACGTGTACTAGGAGTCACAAGTACCACAGAAAGAGCGAGCACAGCACTAATGGGTGCAGAGAAGGATGCTGACATGGCTGTAGAGAATTCTGGAGAAGCTCAAGGTATTACAACTGCAATACAACAGGTAAGTGCTCGGACTACCAAGAATGATATAGCATTCTGCAGTCTGTAAACCTGCAACAGACTTGATAAAGAATTTCCATTTGCTGACTATTCCTCACAGAGCCAGTATCTAAGACTATTTTTGATTGGTGAGCTGTGTCATCCAATAACATCTTATTGTTCTGCATATACGACCTTTACACTGAAGATCCACCTGTGCCGATGAGTGCCATGAGACACTCTTCTGCTCCCTAGTTCATAAACCATAAATATGCTCAATCTCCCCCTCTTTACAGCTATTAGGATATTGACCGCACAGGGAGTGAAACTGATTTAAATCAGTTGGCTGACTTCTAGACTTGCGTTATGAGAAGAATCAGTATAGCATAGTCATTGGATAGCACTGTAAAGCAGGAAATGGAGCCTGCATATAAAATGAGCAAATATCACTGGCCCCATTTGATTATAAAAATTCACATTATACTTAGAAACAGGTTTTTAAAATATTTAAGTGTGGATTTTCCATTTCCTTTCATTCCCGGTGAATGTGGTCCACATCCTTAATAAGTATGCAGACAGCAATAAAAACCTGACATGGGTTCTATCCCCTCACAACTTGATCCAAACTGCCTTTACTGTTTCCTGCTTCTGAAAATGCTAGCTACATTTTTGGATCAGTTGCTTGCAGATCCAAGTGGTGTCGCTTCTTTCTGAGTCACTAACCTGTATTAGTTTTGCAGGTCTCCAGTTGCATTCACAGATCTTTGTGGTCTGAAAGTGCTCCTCTTTGTCTTTTGGAAATGACACTTGGGCCTTAATAGCTGGGTAACCCTTTGTGTGCTGTGCTTCTCAGGACATGCTGCGAATGAGCCAGGATGCAAACAGTTCAGCTCAACTGGCCTTGACGCTGGAGAATGAGTTCGCTGCATTGCAGAAAATGGCTCGCAGAACAGCTGGAGAATTGGATGAGAAGGCAAAGGAAGCAGCAGAAGACAGTGCAGCTGCACAGTTGGTAAGAAACGTGCCTATATGCAATATAAAACTCGAAACAATCTATGCGCAACCAGTTTCGGCTGTGCATATAACCAGCATATCCTGAACTTTGTATGCACTTTGTATCAGTTTGCCAAATGTGTCACATATGGTGCATGCAGCTTCTGGAATGCATTCATTGCACAACCAGTGTGTCCGGATGGCTGTGACATACCATGTGCAGCAACACAGAGCAACCAATAGAATCTCAGTTTATGGTATCAAGACCAGATAAGAGATCCGGTCTGAAGTGTACCTGGTTGCATTTTCCTTACTTATGCCTTAACTTATCTATCAGCCAGTAACAGTCACATGTACTGGAAAGAGTCTTAAAATGCTTATTTTTTATTCTGTACTTGACATGCCTGCTTTCTGCCTTCAGATTGTGGATAGTGCAGCAGAAGCCGAAACTCATGCTGGTGGTGCCCTCACTGCTGTCACAACAACATTGAACGCCCTCGATCGAGTTCTCAGCTTATTAGGTAAGCAGCTGGCATAATCGATTCACACAGGGTGCTAGTTCCTGTAGCATAATGCATTGATTGAATTACTGACCTATTAGGTGTTCAACACAGGCAGCATCTTTGCATCCATTACCACCATAAATGATATCTTAGAAACCAGTTATAGATCGCAGATGTAAGCATAGCCAAGGTTACATAGATGGATCATGCCTCCAGCTGTGGCTCATGGCTGAGTGTTTAATGGTTCCCGCTAGGGGGCGCGCGCGAGCAGAAAAAAATTGCCGTCTGGAGACGGCAACCCGCAGATACAGCAGTGCCGTCCGTCCGTTTTTTTACTACGGGCGGACGGCAAGAGGTTAAAGGTGTCTTATCTCAAAATCTATCTTCTTTTCCTTTCATATACATGAAAATGTAAGGAAGCTAAAAGAAAAAGAGTAAGGCTTTAGTTTCTATAATGTGGACTGCTAGTTTCTTGTATGCTTGATGGTGGGAGTGTATGTGTGTGTGTATATATATATATATATCATAGAATACATTGTAGATCCTGTAGTTTGTTCACATATCTTCTCTGTCACAACACAAAGATGTTTCAGGTTAGTTTGCAGTAGAATAATAACCTTACATCGGAGTAAATTTCATGTATGGATAGATTTGCTAACGATAGCAAAATAATTTTCATATTTCCAACAAATGTTGGAACTGTCCTATAGTACTCTATATCGATCTGGAAATGCATTTACGCATATTAACATCTACATTAATCTCAATTAAGAGACCTTAACGGCCCTGTGTTCAGCCTAAATTTTAAGTGAGGGGATCCCCCTCTTAGCTGTCACTGGAACAAGATTCCCTCTTCAACTTTTGACAACTGTAAAAATTTTAATTTGTTTATTTAAAAAAAGTAATAGAAGAGTAATGGCAGAAAAAGACCAAGCGTTCCATCGAGTATGCCTTTTTTTCATTATTATTTTCTTTTTGTATATATCTATTTTTGTCCCAAGCATGTTTAATTTGAAAGATTAGGTGTACAGGGTTAGGGTTAGATCAGCTTTAGTTCCACTTTTAATGACTGTGTACCTTTTTATTAGCAAATGTTAGAATGCTTCAACTGTATGACTGTTATTTGCAGACCAACCTGTCGAAGGAAATGGAGAAGCGTTACAATCTCTAGAGAGCAGCATGGAGACGGCTCGCAAGCAGGTCACTCAGCGCCTCAGGCCAGCTTTACAAGAGCTGGAGTTGTCATTTAAACTTCAAAAACAGCGGATTCTCAGCCTGGATACCGAGATCCAGCAAACGATGATTGATATCCAAAACCTGAGGGATATCAAAAACAGCCTTCCACCAGGGTGCTACAATACAGCTCCAATTGAAAGGCCCTGAAACCCCAAAGGACAAAATAGGTGCCGTAAAGCCCATAATTACGAACAATCACTTGAGCTGAGTGCAAGATCTGCATGATGCATATGAAACAAAAGACCTTGTTTTGGACATTCTTGAAACCAGACTCTGGGCAATTGGGTGCTAAATACAACCATGAAATGTGTCTCTCCTAGAAACTGTGCCATATTTTGTCTGTGTACCTTTTGTATTTATTTATTAATAAATATATATCATTAAACATTGCCACTTTATTTTCTGGTGACATCATGCCTGACAGCCATTTTCTAGCAAAGCAAAAACTTTATTGGTAAAACAGCAACAACAGAATGAACAAAACCCGATACACTAGCCTAAGGATGGTTCACTCACACCCTCCTATTTAGCGGATACCCAGCACTATTTTACATTACCCTTCATACATGTTTGATGTAATCTTATCTGATAACACTAGGTGGTTCCTCACTTCTGATATGTTTCATAGATGCTTCTCTATTCTATGCTAAGAAACTGTGCCAGTCCTAAGGTTGCCTCCTGTAAGTAAGCCAGAAATAATACATTTAATAAACAAGATTTAGGAATAGGTATTAATATGGGTTCAAAGCAGTCAGGTCAATACATCAGATATTTAGTGAACTTTAAATAAATAAGATGCATCATTTAAAGGTTTCATGTAAATCCAGACAATTCCAACTGAATATATGTTGAAAAAAATGCATTAAAAGACACTTTAACTCGCCCCTTTCAGCCTACTTATGCCCCTTCCTTCCCAAGAAGGTATACTCATTGATCTTTACACCCTTACCACCTCCCTGTTGCAGGAATGCCCAAAGAAAGATCCAGTATCAGAGGTTACCCGGGTGGATGACAACAGTGACCCCACCATGTGACAGTGTTTGGGGCTGGTGATTAGCCACTTATTCACAAACACTGGCACTTGGAGGAGGTCACATAGTCTCCCATACCTGGGAGCCTTGCTCCATTACAGCAACAGAGTGGGGACTCCAACAGAGCAACTAGGCAGCAAGGGAGCAAAGTTAGGTGTGTATGCTCTACTCGGGGGGATGGGCTACCAGGAGGCACTGAATGGGCAATATGATAGCTTTTCTTTAACCATGTTACCTTTAGTGAAACTTCATGCTAAAATGGTTATTAGAGTCACAGATGCAGTCAACTAAATTTGTATGCAAGCTTCTTCCAAGCATCACTTTCTGTCCTTTATTGGAAATTATAGATGAGAGGTGGTGGGGCAAGATTAGTTTTTACAGGGGAAAAAAAAATCAAGATTTGCATATAACTGAGGTTGCTTATATCGCTTTATGAGTTTGAATTGCCCATGTTTGTGACAGGTTTACTATAAAGTGTATCAGCTGCTTATTCTAAGTACACTAAATGCTGATCGATAACAATGCAGCCCTATCAATTTACCAGTAATATGATACTTCTATGGAGAACAAAAGCACTTTCATTACCCAATGATATTATTAGTTCCTAGAAATTAGAGGCGTGGCACAATGTCTACATAGGCTATCAGTCAAGAAAAAAAATCTTTGATAACACAATCCGTATTTGATCAAATTTCATTGTTGTGTCCTCTGGCCACCATATGATCTGTAGGACTTAAAAAATAGACATTTGTACAATGAACCTCACTTATTATCAGTTATGTGGTTTGTTTTTTCTTAAAAAGCTGCATCTCTACGTAGTGGGTAGAGGAGCACATTGAACTGTCATAACACTACCTGTCCTCATAGCTGAATTGGTCACTGGGGGATTCATCAAGCAAACTATATACTATTGAATTTGTATCAGCTTCTGGCACATAAGCTACAATCTACACCTTTTCTGCATGGTGTCACTGTGCTCATTTTCCCTCAAAGGTCAGAATATTGTTTTTTCTGTAGTGAAGCCTCTACTTTATGTACAGACTGATGGGCATGGATTTTAATACAATAAATCATTTGCTATAGGAGTATTAAATGCTCTACAGAAAGCGTTATAATGGACTGGGTTGTTACTGTTTGCAGCAGAAATATGGCAGCACGGTTATCAATGAGCAAGTATCAAAAGTTCATTTTTGCATTTCAGGCTGGATATTATGGAATCATGTAGAGTTTATGTGGTGCTCTGCAATATATCGTGAACACCAGGAGGCAAACAACGATACACTTAACGCTGGGCTAAACTACAAAGGCAGTTTGAAAGGAACCTATCATGAGAGAAACTTGGAGGTTGCAATTGCCAACCTCTTCTGTTAAAAATGCTAGTTGCCAGGCCATTGTGCTCAATAGCCAGAGTCAATGAGCTAAAGCAGGTGTGCAGATAATGATTCCTGCCTTTTCTCTGACTTGCAAGCTTGAGCCAGGGAAGTGATCCAGAAAGTGCTGAAGTGGGAAAGTCAGTATAACCGCAAGGAAGAAAGCATTTTCAGAAGCAGGTCAGCATTGGCAACCCCCTATTTCTCTTATGACAGCTTTACTTAAATGCTAGTAGTGATTTAACCCATTGTTGGCAGTAAGCTAGTTCGTAGTACATTGCCAGTTGCTGCCAGTCCTGGACTGATTTGGTGGCAGGTGGGAGAACAATGGCGCCCAGGGAGGACATGCAATATGGCACATCCGCTGAAGTGTGGGGTATTAGCAGTGCTGCTAGCTGTGCATGAGAATGAATATTTCACTCGGAAACCATTAGAAAGGTAAATATTTGGTCTCCTCTAGTACAGGGTGTAGCTGAATGGATTATTTTTGAGAATTGCCAGGGTCACTTTATGCTAAACATTTATCTAACTAGAGTAATTATTTCAAAAAATATATTTTTTTTCCTGAGAGAGAGGCTGCTATTGCTGACCTTGTGAAAATGCTAACTGTCTGGTTGCTATGCTGACCCACTGGATACAATATTTTTGAATCACTGACAAGGAACAATTGTGCAGATCTAAAATAGATTAACGTCAGAAGTCCTAATCTGCAAACTTGCTCTGTGTCAATGAGTCGGTGTATTGAAGCAAGAGGGTCAGCCTAACAGGCAGGCAGCCAGCACTGAAAGAATGAGAATCACAGCCTCCAGAATAAGTCTAAGTTCATTTAGGAGAATATAAGACCTCATTTTACCTCCTGAAGCATACAGAAATACTAAACTCAAGCATGACCTAATCATATGACAAACGCCACAACTGTCTGGGCCAAACACAGAGTGGGACTCATTAGTGCAATGGAGGACTGCACACATTCTATGTAAAGACACATTAATAAATATTATAAATACACCGTTAGTACTAGTATATTGGTACTTGAGGCTACAACTGACTTTTTATAGCAGTGCTTGCATGGTTTTCAGCATAGAAAAATTTGGTACAATGGTGGCATCAACTTCGGCTAACAATCACTAGAATCACAGCAGAAACTGATGACTACTAAGATTGTATTATAGATGCTTCACAAAATTAAAAATGGCCATGGAGACATATTCCATCAAAGAAAATATCATCATTACTGATTTTATACTGGAATAAAGGTATGTGCGAAGACTTAATTCAGCGTTTTCTAATCATTAAAACTCTGTTCTAAGAGTGATCTCCTCCCCATGCATCTACTGCTCTAACCTGTCACACTCTAGCATAAGACAAGAGTGAGCAATGGCTGCAGGGAGGTACTGGATGTAACCAAAAGTTAATTAAGGTAATATAAACCTAACCTGGTCTTAAAGCTATCTATGCAATGTATGATTATTAATGGACAATGCCTCAAATTTACCATGTATGTAATAGGTGCTCTGATATTAAATAACCCATGTAGTTTAAAGCAGTAGGATAGTCTACATATTAGATACCTATATCAGCTTAAATACCTGTAAAATAACTGAACACTGGTTATTCTTGCTATCACCCATCTACTAATGCTGCTGAATAAATTCACAATTAAGCAGCCTTATGTGTTGGAGGTGTTTTCTCTTTTTACTTTACTACATATGTTGCAGGTCAGTGATACAGGTATACACTGAGTGGCCAGATTATTATGACCACCCCATCAGTACTTTGTTGGGCCACGAGATGACTCCATGAGATGACTTCGTTGGGCCGCCTCGTGACTCCACGAGATGTTGAAAGGTGATGCGAGGAATCTGACACGGCACTGTTGCCCTTCTGTTGTCTTGTACCAGTCTTGCCACTCTCCGTTCTGCCCTAACATTGACTAGTCGCTGACGGCCACAATTCGCACGTTCAGACCCAGATTTTCGGCTGACAGTCCAGTCTTTAAACACTTTAACAACAGCTGCTCTTGAACATTTAACGAATTCTGCTGTTTTTCTGATACTCGCTCCATGGCTCCGAGCGTCAACAATCATCCCACGTTCAAAGGCTGTTAAATCGCGTTGTTTACCCATATCTTCAGAAAAAAATCACTTCTACTGTCGTGGTAAACAACCTGCTTCCCTATTTATAATGGTCTGGCCCTCTAGCAACTTCAGCGCGAAATTATAGCTAATTATAGCTAATTTGCCTACAAACGTCAGGTGGTCATAATAATCTGGCCACTCAGTATACACACACACACACTTTGGTTTCGTATTCTAATTAGCTCCTTGTGTTGGTCTCCACTTCTTATTACAGTTTGGTACAATTAGTTAAACTGACCTATGCTGTGTCTGGTCAACTTTTGCCTCCTATCAAAAATGTATTAATATTAACTAACTAATAAATATTTTCGGAAATGCCTAGAACTGCAGACCATTTGTTGCCCCCATTACTGAGCCCTATGCTGACATGACTGGATTCAATGAGTATACACTAATAAGTAAACATCTAGCATTGTCTATCTACTTAAAAACCTTTTTGATTGAGAAAATATATTGTTCATGTGTTCATTTAGGTAGGGCTCTTTCTAAAAGCCACCCCTGCTTCCCAGTCTGTAGATAGTCACATGCCTTTTAATTGAAGTTTATTAAAGGGTATGATAACACCATGGAGATATAAGCACAGCAAGGTATGCTAACTGTGTGCACAATGCCTATGTCAGTGAGGCACCAATGTTTCTTCTGATAACCACAGCCCACTACAAATTGAGATGGAGAGAGGACAGGGATAAGGTCATTTATCCCAGTTGAAAAAGAGATACTATTAATTGCTAAAATGTAATACATTATTTATAAATAACACCTCCATTCCAAAAAATAACCAGTAGGTGGGGAATAAATAAATACCCACTTAGTGTACATGATGTGCAGGGTACCCAATGGGTTAACTGATACCCCCAAAACTACCCCCAGCAGAGTACAACAGCTTTTATGTTTAAATACGCCAGAAAACAACACTGCCCCAAGCACTCTTTTCACTAGTACAGCAAGTGCTCTCTCACCTTGGGCTTCGACGTGAGAATATCTTAAAGTATACCTGTCACTCATATTCATTGATGGGAGCCATTCTGTAGATTGAACCAATATGCAGCGTATCAGTTCACTTGGAACTAGGGACATCACTGTAGCATCTTGTAACTTTTGTCACAGTAATGTCACAAGTTATGAATTAACTGGGAAGCTAAATACTTTGGACCCAGTAATAAATGGATGCCTCTGTACTAAAAAGGTGACATGTACACTTTAAGTGAATGAGTAAGGCAGAGAGGTGAGTAGGGCAGTTATGAGTGGGATAACAGAGATATCATGGTCCGTGAAGAGATTGTGGTGAGTAGTGAGCAATAACACATTTTATTGTGACGATGAAGGTAGCATACAGCTACACCCCATGCTGGAACACGCAAAGTCAACCAGAAGTATTGATATAAAGCTGGCTTTTCAGGACATAGTCAATGACAGGTTGTGTCAGATAATCCACCACATGTCCATCTCCATGCTGCAAGGCCAGTCTGAAGAAAAACAAAAAACTTAGGTCATTTCAATTCACATTTTGAAAACAGAAAATTAACAGCAGCATACCACACAATACATAGAGCAAGTGAATTGTTGACACTGTCTTCCTACCAAATGTCCACATCCCTGGACAGGACATGTCACACACAACTACCATTAGACAAGTGCTATCTCAGGGAAACATACAGTAACTGTCACTGCTTACTTCCTTTTGAAGGTCCTGGTTACTTGCTTCACTTTTTGATGAGTCACTGATCAAAAACAACCGTGCAGCTAGTAAACTGTTGGGGCAACTAGTATGCTCATGCTTTTTATGGGTTGGCAACTCAACAAGTAGTAAAGCAAGGATCGAGATGACAGCTTCTGAACATGCACCCGAACAATGTCACTTCCCATATTTCAAATTCCTTTCAAGCTGCATACAGGTAAAGGTGGATGATTGTGCCTTTGTAATTAAAAAAAAACAAATAGCAATAATAATAAGTGGTAAACCAAGAGTAAGGATGGGGTTTCCAGGGAAATTTGAGGTTTTCTTGAAGGCACCTGTAAGGATTAGATCATCACCACCCATTCCTGCTAATTTCAGATGCAGTGATCTTGGAGAAAAAGACTACCTATACTCCATTGATTGCTCTTCTAAGATAACAATAGTGTCCAAGCTAAATCAAGCATGGAACTAAAGCTAAACCAAGCATGCTTGTGCAATACGAAACTAAAAGCCAAGCAGCAAACAGATATGTATGCAGCTGTTGCGTGCATATCTGTTTTGTACATTCAGCAATAGCAGCTGTGATGTATTTAAAATAAAATATAATGATTTGGGTGTTTTACGTTTTAATTTTTAAAATAAACATTTCAAAAAGGACAAAAGATCTACAGAGCACTATGGATTATCTAAATGGACAGCACCACAAAGTGCTTCCCTTTTATGAAACCTCAGATGGAAATATCCAATAAGGGATGAATCCCTGCTCTGACTTTTTCACATGAGCTATTTCCCTCTGTAAACAACTGGGTGATAAGAAAAAAAACAAGAAAAGGAGCCTGTTGGTTGTCTGTGAAAATATAAATATTCATATTGAATACTTCCTATTTACCTTACTAAAAAAAGAAATGGAAAAACAAACTATATTTTTTCCTTTTAATTCCTCACCATTATAAATAGAGGCAATATGTACAAAACTCCTATACGTTCCCTTTAAGAAACAGTTGGGCCAAATTAATTGTTTGAGCAGATTTAGGTTACTGAAAAAAATAGCTTAAGTATTATTACAAATATCGTCTAAAAAATGTGGATTCCTAGCTACAGAAAAACACATAAATAATCAAAATTCAATGCTGTCCATTACCTGCTCTTCGTGGAGCTCACATTGGACATAGGATGGTTGGTGTCATCTTTAATCACAATGATGTTGTTCTACAGAAAGGAAGAATCCTAGGTTAGCACATACAGTTGTACATTTAAAATGATATAACTGGAATTTTGCTTCATCTAAAACATTGTCAAGACCAGATTAGCATTCTGGCACAAAAAAAATAAATAAATATATATACACTATATTGCCAAAAGTATTGGGACACCCCTCCAGTCATTGGATTCAGGTGTTCCAATCACCTCCATGGCCACAGGTGTATAAAATCTAGCACCTAGGCATGCAGACGCTTCTACAAACATTTGTGAAAGAATGGGTCGCTCTCAGGAGCTCAGTGAATTCTAGTGTGGTACTGTGTTAGGTTGCCACCTGTGCAATAAGTCCGTCTGTGAAATTTCCTTGCTACTAAATATTCCATGGTCACATGTTAGTGGTATTATAACAAAGTGGAAGCAACTGGGTACAAAAGCAATAGCTACAGATCTCCAAACTTTGCGTGGCCTTCAGATTGGCACAACAATGGTGCATAGAGAGCTTCATGGAATGGGTTTCCATTGCCGAGCAGCTGCATCCAAGCCTTCCATCACCAAGTGCAATGCAAAGCTTTGGTTGCAGTGGTATAAAGCACGCCGCCACTGGACTCTAGAGAAGTGGAGACATGTTCTCTGGAGCGACGAATCATGCTTCTCTGTCTGGCAATCCGATGGACGCGTCTGGATTTGGCAGTTGCCAGGAGAACAGTACTTGCCTGACTGCATTGTGCGAAGTGTAAAGTTTGGTGGAGGGGGGATTATGGTGTGGGGTTGTTTTTCAGGGGTTCGGCATGGCCCCTTAGTTCCAGTGAAGGGAACTCTTAAGGCATCAGCATACCAAGACATTTTGGACAATTTCATGCTCCCAACTTTGTGGGAACAGTTTGGGGATAGCCCCTTACTGTTCCAACATGAGTGCGCACCAGTACACAAAGCAAGGTCCATAAAGACATGGATGAGCGAGTTTGGGGTGGAGGAACCTGACTGGCCTGCACAGAGTCCTGACCTCAGCCCAATAGAACACCTTTGGAAAGAATTAGAACAGAGACTGCGAGCCAGGCATTCTCGGCCAACATCAGTACCTGACCTCACAAATGCGCTTCTGGAAGAATGGTCAAACATTCCCATAGACACACTCCTAAACCTTGTGGACAGCCTTCCCAGAAGAGTTGAAGCTGTTATAGCGGCAAAGGGTGGGCCAACTCAATATTGAACCCTACGGACTAAGACTGGGATGCTATTAAAGTTCATGTGCGTGTAAAGGCAGGCGTCCCAATACTTTTGGCAATATAGTGTATATATACATATATAGCTAATCTATTTTTGTGCACTCAATGCTATGTAACTGAAGGCTCCGTCTGATTATAAATGAGTGTCTCATCTCAGTTACCTGATAAAGTAAGAACACACCTTGTATTTACGGAGCAGAGATGAGTGATTCATGATTTGCTCAGTGTCTGTTCCATCACGTGGCACAACCACAATGCCAAAATCACCCACGATAACTTCCATCTACAGGAAGACAAACAGATTGCCGTGAGGAACAATAAGGGCAAAGCACACACTTGACATAACTTAGGATGCCAGTCACACCAGGGAGAAGAATGAAAATAAAAGGGAACCTTGACAACAAAAGGAACAATACTCACATCGGACTCATTCCAGAGACCAGGGATACAAAATGACTCAAGCAGGTCACTACCACACAGGAGCAAGATCCGTAGCTCTGGGTAGGAAGGACAGTAAGTGTATGAGCAAGATGACAAATCTCAGTAGAATATTAGTGATAGTGTGCTACCTCAACACTGTTCCCATTGGTACTTACCTATCTCTTCATACCTCATCACTGTGCCCAAATTAGCATTCTCATCTGCAAACAAAAATACTACTATTAGAAAAATTACATGATAACAACATTTCTTAAAAGCTGCAGCAGCATATAGGGCCATTAATGTATGGCTTTCAAGCTTAGATTCGGAAGGAGTTTGCAGACTGGGTCAAATTTGGATTGCTAATAGTTTTCGCAGATTTAATATTTCAGTGATTACCGTTTTAATCAAGGATGCTCACAAAGAACACAAAGAAGGTGTAGTCTCTCAAGTGGAGGACCTTCAAAAAAGAGAGCATAATAAACTTCAAAATGCAGGTGGTGCAATGTTTCTGATATTTGATCAAATGAAAAGACATACTCAGAATAGTTTATCTCCTGCATTCAGTGCTCCTAAACTTTCACTTACCCAGGATTATATTCTGAGACCAGAACCAACCAAAGATATAGGTGGACCCAGTTCAAAAATCACTGCCCATCATCTTTGCAAAACAAAATTTATTTTCTACATTTCAGACAAATTTAACTTTTTGAGGGTGTCTAACAGTTTATTTTGTTGAAGGAAATGTTACAGCTCTGTAAGTGATAAATTCAAGAGCAGGTAAGAATTATTTAGAGTGTAAAGGAAAAATATCATGAGGGGAATTTATCAAAACCGCAGCAGACAAAATCTAGAGCAGTTGCCCATGGCAACCAATCAGCTTCTCTCTTACGTTTGTTCAGTTAGGATTTGAAAATGAATGTGAGAAGCTGATTGATCACCATGCACAGCTGCTCCAGATTTTGTCTGCTCCAGTTTTGATAAATTCCCCTCTATGTACTTTCAGTTAGTAGATATTTTGAGTTATTATTGCAGTGTTTTAGCTTAAAGTAATTTTGATGTGACTTTTGTATTTTTGTTACTGTGTTAAAAGTAGTGATTTGTAGACCAGCCCCTGAAGGGGGCACACATTTAGTTTGCAATCTGCCTGCCCTTCTTTTTAAAGGATAAGTAAAGTAAAAAAAAAAATATATAGGGATTTATGGCAAAGGAGACATGACAAGTCTCTTCTGCCACAAAATGTCACCCTCTTTCCCCCAGCAATTTTTTTTACATTTTCTGTGGACACTGTATGGCACATACACCATTCACAGCTCATCTTAGAAATGCAGTGAAAGGGCCTGTTGCTGGGGCGGTTGTGTATGTTAGGAGTTACATCATCAGTTGCCACCCAATAGCCAAAGGGGATGTCTGGGAACCTGGAAGTAGTGTTGGCAGCAGGGGTCAGATGTGGAAAGAGTGGAGGACCGGAAAGAGATGCAAGTTATATATTTGATTGCGTGCAATGGAGATACTTACCTACAAATGTAACTCTCTGCAGATTGGGACGAGCACAGCACATGCGACTCAGTCCTTCACCAACTTTCCCCAGAATCCTTACTAAGAGAGGAAAACAACAGATGATTTAGTAAAGGTTTTGTTGGCATTCAATGTTCTGTATCTGATCTGTGTTTCAGCTTGTGTGTTTACAATGTTTTTTTTCACAAAGGTTTTATTGTGGGTTTTTTTGTACGAAGATATACAAAGATAACCAAGTCAAGGCTTGCAAGCCGCATGGCAGGTAATAATACAAAAAGCACATATTCTCAGTGCTGCGCAGAGCACAACAGGATAATATGAGTAACCAGCAAGTCTAGTATAAGGGTCCTTAAAAATATCCTAATAGGAACAGTGCTGCATAAATCTAATGGGTAAACATTAGTGTTTACAATGTTTTTAAGGCCCGGTTTGATGCATTTAGAAGGGCCGCAGCTGACTTGGATTGTAAGCAGCATCTGAATACAGCATGTACTATTGTTTTAATGCACACAAACACAGTGTGCCTGGTATGAACAAGACAAATAAAGAAGTATTGTCTTTGATGTGACCTGCAGTTTGCTGAGCTGAAACGATGTGACCTCTCCAGCCCTTACACGTACACCTCAAATGGGTTTTAAAAAATCTAATATTTATTCAAAAACTATTGTTGCTATAGCGACATCTTGAGGCTAAAAAAGAGCACTGTGCTAAAAAAAAAAAAAAACATACCATAATAATCATATCATCAGCATGCTCATTACTTAACATATTTAAACGCTACATAAGGGGGACATAGGTCAAAACCTTTACATGCAGAATTGCATCTACACATTTGTGGCATATTTACAAAGCAGTGAATGTGATATTCACCAAACATCCACTGCAGATGAATCTTTCAGGTGCATTTGTTTTAAATTATTGGAATTGATTTACCACCAGTGAATGTTTGGTAAAAGTCCCATCCACTGCTTTACACATTTCCCCCTATAGAGTATAATTTTGAATTTTTAGACTACTAAGAGATATATTTAGGTAGCTGTATGAAAACGCAAAACGTTTGCCAGTCTGACCATGTTTATCTGTCTCCACATACTGAGTGTTTCTGCTGTATTTTCAGTCACTGGGGCTTAACTCATTTAGCGTGGGATAAAACACCCACAAATAAGAATAAGTCATCTTAGATAAATATGTTCAGGACCAAACTGGGTTTTCTAACAATCCATGAAGGAATCCATAGCATTCATCCAAAAACAGTGCTGCTCTAGGTCAGTCCACCTTTATCCACTTAATTAGTGGGTGCCAGTCCAGCTCGTCTCTAATAAACACGATATGATTAAATGAATGATGGCACTCTGAAGTAAATGTGCAGCTTCTTTTTTCACTCAAAATTTGGGATATCAGGATACATCAAGAAGAGACGTCTCTAGAAGAAGTGAGAGAAGCCTCTTCTTGGTGAATCTCCATATGCTAATTTTTTAATAAATAAAGAAGCTGAACACTTCGGAGTGCTATCATCCATTTACTGATATTGCTTCTATAAATTGAACTGCTCATTTTTTTCCAATGTTTTTTTCATTAAATTGTATTGAGTTATAATAAACAGCCCCCATTAATTGTAAATGGTCTCATTTGCATTACAGCATTGTATCATTTATGAAGGTGCACTGGAGTCAAACATCATTTTGCATTCCAAGTGCATGTATATACAACTATTTATAGGAAATTAGAGCAAATCTCTCCAAAGTGAGGAGAATTCCGCTCTTAGACAGTTGACTTGGATAGGCCAGTGGCCATTGAAAGAATTCCTCTTACCCCTTGTTGTAGGTACAACTCTAACATTTTGGGTTTCCACACAGGGCACCATGGCAACAGGGGCATAAGGCGTGCAACACACCTGCAGCTCGGCAAGGAGGAGAGGGGCAGCACAGGCACCAGCCTCTCGCTCCCACCTCACCCCCTCCCCCAGCGCTCAGGATGGCAGAGGGGAGGATCGGTAAATCTCTTTGTGCAGAGCAAACACTGGAGCGAACAGCTGATCACTCCAGTGTTTGTAAATAACTGGGGACACATAGTACTATGTGTCCCCAGTTATGAATGAACATCTCTTCCTGTTCATTCATGAGTTTCTCAATGGGTGAAAGCACTCACTATAGAGGCTTTTATCCATTGATAACTGGAGAATAATAGATATTTTACTATCACCAGTTTCTGAATGAATGGGAAGCGTCTGTACTGAGTGATTTCCATTCATTTAGAACAAAGCCTGCAGAAAAAGAGATTGAGCACTCTGTGTCCTCAATTTCTTTTTCTGTTGCAAAAAGGAAATGTCAGGGGTCTGTTTAGACCCCTAATATTTCCCTGAAGCACACCCAACAGTAAAAAAATATATATATAATAATACAAAATAAATAACACACACACACACACACACACACACTCATGCACACATATTGTTAGACATGTGCAAAGACTAAAAATTAATTTCGGACAAAACTAGAACGTAAATTAGAAATGTTTTCATTAGTTTAGTCAAACAAAAGAAATGTTATGCTATTTTGGATTTGGCCACCATCCTGGAGGCAGGGTGCATGGCGCCACATGATGCTAGGTGTGCGCGGGTGACATCACACGTCTGTTGGGGGGCACAATTTTCTGTTTTTGCCTCGGGCGCAAAAGGAGCTAGCTATGGCTCTGCTCATTAGCAGTGGTTACCAGAACAAATAGAGGGGGGAATCTCCCCAGATAAAGAAACCTGATAAAGAAATCTCCCCAGATAAAGGTCTAACCCTTACCCACTTTATCCAAAACCACAAAAAAAGGTTTTCTATATAGATTCACTTTAATCTACCTTATGGTACATAACCAGTCAACTGGCTCTATGTTTCATCATGGTATTCATCTTCTGCATTTGGGTGCCATGTTAGCTACACCCTTATGGCTGCCCGTAATCTGATTTTCTGGAGGTCCCTAAAGTTGAACCTGCAACTGTATTCCCTGTTTTCCCTGGATCATCCAACAACCGTTATCTGAGCCAGCTGTAACCTTGTCCACATGAACAGGAGCTTGAGATAGAAGCTGTGAGGCAAAGGGATTGATTTACTAACCTTATAAACACGCCACGAACATGTATACACCTCTGTAGTGTGTTCCCTCCCAGCATGATCTATGGGTGGAATCTAAACACCATTGTAGTGTGTACGCACCCAGCAGGTGTGTTGTGCAAAGCCCTGCATGAATTACAAGGTGATGTTGTGTAAATTAGCTCTATGTTGTGGTGCTTGCGTTGATGAATGCAGGAATGCAAATGCATGAGCTAACCATTTTTGTCTAAACTGTGAAGCAGCATTATATATGCATCATGTGCATGATTTTTCCATATATGGCATTAGTGGAAATATGCTTTTAGAGACTTTTTGGTTGATAAATATGTTTTGCTGTGTAAAAATCACACGCACCTAGTGCGTGCGTGTGTTTAGGTTAGTAAATCACATGCACTGCAAGGATGTAAGTTGCTGGATTCCCCATAATGCTTGACAGCAAGGCTGTATTTTTTTGAGTCTCTCTGTGTGTTTCAGGTTTTTAAAATTTGCTTTACAGTATGTACATTGGGCCCGGCATGAAAATGTGTAGCTTGCATTTACCTGCAGTGGGCTTGTTGGCAAGATTGTTGTTCTGATAAACAGGCTGTGTTGATTGGTTCAGAGACTGTCCAATCACAGATGTGACAGATGGTGTGTTCACATTAGACAAGATACAGCCAGTTACTCTCTGAAAAATATTATAAAGGTTATATGTTCATAAAGTACATTAATAGACATGTCTGATGTTATACAGACACAATTCACTAGAAATGTATTGTACATTCTATTTGTATATAGACAACCCACATTATAAAACAAATGACGTCCATCATTTTCGTTAATGTTCCAACACAACCCCATTAGCACTTCCACAGCCTGAGTTGATAGCTTGAGTTGGTATACACTGAGTGGCCAGATTATTATGACCACCTGACGTTTGTAGGCAAATTACCTATAATTAGCTATAATTTGGCGCTGAAGTTACTAGAGGGCCAGACCATTATAAATAGGGAAGCAGGTTGTTTCCCACGACAGTAGAAGTGATCTTTTTCTGAAGATATGGGTAAACAACGCGATTTAACAGCCTTTGAATGTGGGATGATTGTTGGCGCTCAAGCCATGGAGCGAGTATCAGCAAAAAAGCAGAATTTGTTAAATGTGAGCAGCTGTTGTTAAAGTGTTTAAAGACTGGACTGTCAGCCAAAAATCTGGGTCTGAACGTGCGAACTGTGGCTGTCAGCGACTAGTCAATGTTATGGCAGAACGGAGAGTGGCAAGACTGGTACAAGACAACAGAAGGGCAACAGTGTAGTGTCAGATTCCTCGCATCACCTTTCAACATGTCGTGGAGTCACGAGGCGGCCCAACAAAGTCATCTCGTGGCGTCATCTCGTGGCCCAATAAGGCACTGATGGGGTGATCATAATAATCTGGCCACTCAGTGTATACAAATAGTGAAACTATTCAATAAAGCAGTTTAAATAGTGATTAAGATGTGCAACATGCGTTAACCCAGGGAACCCCGGGGGAGGGGGTGAGTACAGCTGGCTCTGCCTCTAGATAGGCAGAGCCAGCTGTCACTCACGCAGCTGGGTAGATCCAGACAGTAATGTCGGGATCCGTCCCGGCTGCAGCTTCTCAGTATACCGCGAGCTGTAGCTCGCAGTATACTGAGCTTTGGGTGACGGGAGGATGCTAGTTTGTGTCATCCCGTTACCCTTAGGAGAACTATGGGGAAAAGCCCTGACCTCACAGTTCTCTTTTAATCAGATTAAGACCTTTCAGAGAGATCTGATTGGTAACTCAGGAGAAGTAAGAACACAATGATACATGAGGCCTTTTTTAACCTCACCTTTGCTGTACTGAAGAATCATGAGTATGTCTTACCTTCATGAGGTCTCTGTGATGTTCCAACACACTGCATGTTGTTTGCCAAGTATCTTGGTAACACTCCCAAGGGTCTACCCTGCATTACAAAATAACATGTAAGCCTCCACCATGCAATTACAAATTTTCTCTTGTCCTCTGGAATTCCTGTAATTATAGTAAATCACTTTACGTGTAGAATTCTTGCACATAGGGATATCCTGTTCTCCTCCAGAAGTCTAACACTTCAGATTACCTGTCATCCTTCAGAATTCCTGCACCTAGAGATAAAGAGTTTTCCTCCAGAATTCCTGCACTTTAGAAAACCAGTCCTTCTCCAGGAATCCTGTACCTACAGATAGCCTATCTTCTTCCACAAATGCTGAACCTAGAGATAACCTGTCTTCTTCCCAAATTGCTGGACCTAAAGATTACGGAAAATTGTTATCCAATACTTACCGTAATTTTCCTTTCCTGGCTCTCCTCATGTCGGCATACTAATGGGTTAACCCCGCCCAGAATCCCAGTAGGACCACCCCTAACTAGAGTATAAATCCCCCCTCTCTCACCTCATACGTGTTTAATAGCACGCTGGGCGAAGGCATGGGAGGGAAGCTATGCCAAAATGAGGAGAGCCAGGAAAGGAAAATTACGGTAAGTATTGGATAACAATTTTCCGTATTCCTGGCTCACCTCATGTCGGCATACTAATGGGACATAGCTAGCAATAACTACCAGGGAGGGACTCATGCCAAAAATAATTTTAATAAGCTGTTGAAGCCGCAGAAGAGAGTACGGACGCCCCAAAGGCTAAATCCACCACTCTAGACACATCGACATTGTAATGCCTAATGAAAGTATTGGAGGATGACCAACTCGCTGCCTTGCAGACGATCTCTACCGGAACCTTAGCGTAGGCTGCCCAAGACGTAGCCAGCGACCTCGTTGAATGAGCCCTGATCTCCTGCGGAGGGGGAAGACCCGAAGCCTTATAAGCAGACTGGACTGTTCTCACCACCAACGTGGAGAAGATTCTCGTGGAAGCGGCCGCTCCCTTCCTTGGACCTCCGGGCATCGCAAAGAGCCGATCCGTGGCACGAAAAACTCTCCGTTCGTAGCAAGTAAGTGGAAAGTATGCTGACCACATCTAATCTCCCTAGATACTCCTCCTCAGACGAGAAGACTGCACTTGACAGGGCCGGGAGGACTGATTCCCAATTGAAATGGAACACCGAGGAGACCTTTGGCAAGAATGATGGAACAGGCCGCAACACTATCCGGTCTGTGAAGATCTGGCAATAAGGCTCCTTGCAGGAAAAAGCTTGTAGCTCCAACACTCTCCTGGCAGAGACAATCTTTTACTCATCCAGTAAAATTTCAGCAAGAAAAAACCCAACCACAAAATAAAATAAAAAATGAATACATGCAAAATAGGGAAATTTTAAACCCTATGAATACTCAGAAAACATCAGCAGGAAAAAGAAAACAATCATACCACCCTCACAATCTCAGCAGTACCGCAATCCTAACAATATATAATCTCTATACAACTGCAGCAGCCATACCCCTCTAAGGGATCACTGCATTTATAGTGCTGCAAGCTGTTTGAATTTAGCACCTGTTCGTAGTCAGGAAGCGCCTTAAGGCATGCGCTCCACACTGGACCGCACTCAGTCCCGCCCCCCTCTACCGCCCACCAATCCGGAGCAAGAAGGGGCGGGTACTGCGCTCCACGCCGTAACGCACGCTCGTGGCCACGGCTCTGCTGCTGCCATAGCTCGGTAAAGGTAGCCATACAGTGGCTAGACCGGGAAGATCTCCGGTAAGCAGTCCCTCCATGAGTCCGACTTACCTCGCCCTTAAGCCTGCAACCTTTTAGGTCACCTAAGGCCCTAATGCCCAGCACCAGGCATGTCCCATCCTGTTGGTTTACCACATACCGGGACATCTTCCACCCGGGAGAAGAGGCTGAACCCGTGGTGGGATGAAGGCCATGCATATAAGAAATTCCTCAAAATGAGAACAAAAAGAAAAAAAAAAAACTGTTAGATAGGTGTCCTGAGCGAGGACAAAAAAGAACACGTATGAGGTGGGAGAGGGGGGATCTATACTCTAGTTAGGGGTGGTCCTACTGGGATTCTGGGCGGGGTTAACACATTAGTATGCCGACATGAGGTGAGCCAGGAAAATCTGTTTCTCCAGAATCCCTGCCCTACAAATAACCTGTTTCTCCAGAACTCCTGCACTACAAATAACATGTTCACCAGAATTGCTGCACCTACAGATAACCTGTCATCCCCAGGAATTCCTCAAGAAACACTGCAGAAAACTGGCAGCGACTGAACTTAAATGTAACAGTAAATATATACTACAAAACACAACCACCTCTCTTCATCCTACTGTCTACGTATCTAGCTCCAAATTCCCTCATGGTGTGACCCCTCTCACCGAATCCAGTCTGAGCTCTGCACAGCCATCTGACACATATTGAGGCGATGCCGACTTGACACCAGACCCTATAAAGAAAACAAGATTTAAAATTAGGTTGCTAAAAATACATTGAAGAACCTTCAACCTTTCCCCCTTCCAATGTTCACCCTACTAGATTGCCAGATTTAACCCACTTCTTAGGTCCCCCCCACCTGGGAATGACACAGCGCCCACACCCATAACTATGCCATTACATGACCAACAAGGTCAGGAACGACGTTAGGCTATACTACCAATAAGTAATTGGATGTCTGTAGGTCTTTGGGCTCTACTGTGCAACCTCATTTCACATATCTAGAGGCAGAGCCAGCTGTACCCGCCCCCTCCCCCGTCCGTTCCGCCAGTCAGCGCTGGCGCATCGGAGCGGGGAGGGGGGAATCCAGCCCCTCCCCTGTCACGGCAGAGAGCCGTGACAGGATCGAGAGGTGAGCGAATGCCGGTATGTGTTCGCTCACCTCCCGATCTACTGAGCCGACCTGTGACAGTCTCATTGTCACAGGTCGGCTAGAACTATGAGGTGAGTGAAAAGCACTAACCTCATAGTTCTCCTTTAAGCACCTAGAGAACATTAGAGATAAGCCATGATAATCATCCAAATCATAAAAGAACAGCTCCACCAATAATTCTACACTGATCATACAATTATAACTCCAATGTAATACAAAAAATCCTTTCTGCGAAACACACATTGTTGTTGGTGCCCCCATACACATTATTTTTGGGGTTCCTATCCTTCTTATAGCCAGACACATGTACAGAAGGATAATTAAACAATTAAACATATTGAACTCTTTCATTAATCCCCCCTCTTCCCACCTCCACACTACTCATTGGCCAAGAGCGCTATGCTGCTAGCAGTGGTTCCACATACAATAACAAATATGGACAGGCTTCAGGAGTATTACAGAACAACCCCACATACAATCAAAAAGACAATCAAAAATAATAAATCCTTCACTATCCAGACATCCCTTTTCAAGGCCACATCTTATTTTTATGCACCAGGTAAGAATGTTGAAATCAAAAGAAAAAAAGCTCTTCTTCTGTAATGCAGTCTGGCATCTTGAAAAGGCATGTGTTGCAGTCAATTAAACTATGGGTTTAACCACCCCTAATAATATGGCCCAATCAGAAGAGATTACAAAGGCCCTCAGAGAAAAAGTGTGTTGTAGAAAGTTACCGTGCAGGCATCCATTGCTCATTTCAACTTTGGTCCAATTGAAAAGGGTTACAAAAGACCTCAAAAGGAAAAGTCTACTGTAGGAAGATACCATGCAGGCATCCACAGCTCATCAGAAATATTGCACATTTCGAATTTGCGTAAATCACACAGCAAAAGTCCTTTCCCATGCTAACAGGAAAGCTGACAGCAGAAAACAGTAGGTTATACTAAGCCAATGTCAAGGTCATCTCCAGTCAAACTGTTACATATATATTACCCTACAAAGATTTTTAAAGCACATATTAGATATTATTCCATCCCGGTCAACGTGGATTCCTTACAAGACATATAAGAGATGGCACAGCTCTAATGGTTTGGGAATATACATAGGACAGATTGTCAAGACAAAGGCAAAATGTGAGGAATGCTAACAGTAAAGTGAAGGAATAATATTGAAGAAGCAGAATGCAACCAAGGTCTGGACTCCAACTAGTGTAATGTTGTCTAAACAAATTAGCAGTCCCTTGCAAACTCATAAAACCACAAAATAGAAAAGGGCCAAATAAGTAAGAGAGTATTTTTTCATTTTCTATCAAATTAATGTGAGTGTTAATGATTACTGGTTTATGATTTATGGCACTTTAAATGCAACACATGCTATACCAAACATTAAAGATATACAGTACATGCATATCTCCCAAATGATCAAATGCAAATTTAGGACCCCCGCATGGATCCACCCAAAATGCTCACATTTAAAAAAAATAATCTCCCCTTCATAGGGATAATGGATCTGAAATGTTGGAGATATAGTATAAACAAGCATTTGGATATGCACACTTGGAATTTTGGCACTACTTGCATATAATAGTTTATTTTTGTGTTGCCTACAGCAATGCCCCCTTTCACTTTCTATTCCACACTACCTGAAAGGGCTGTTAAACAAAGGTTTTCTTTATGCTTCAACACTCAAATGCCACCAGTGGTGTATCTGAGACAGTAATCTAACTTTTCTCTGAAGGATAGTTCTCTCTCTGATGAATAGTGGGCAAGCAATCACATGGACGCAGGAATTGAACTGTGAAAGCTGTGACCAAAAAAAGGTAAGCGAGGGGAAATTATCTACAGGCTCCCTGCAGATGATCTTTTTACTAACATACCATGCCTTGTTCTACACTGTGTCTCTTTGGGAAGATAACCATCTTGGTAAACGTAGTGCTTTGGCTTCTTCTGTCAGAGCTGCCACCTAATGAGTTGAGATCTAATGACTGGTGGGAGAATATTTAAGAAGCAGCAGTACAGATGCAGAAACCACAAAATGAATGAGGCAGAAGCAGGGAGATCCTTGCATTGAAGATTTCTCTCCAGCAATCCCTCAGGAAAACATTTATTAGTACAGCAGCAACATTATCAAATCTACCTTGAAATATCATGAGACTAGCAGTCAGAGGCAGAAGTACCTTAGATCTCACACTGCATATATACAGATATGAGGTTCAAGGCCTAAATGTGCCGACAGCAACAGGAAACGTACTCATATTTGTAAGAAGAAAGTCAAGCAGTAATGTAGACCTTTCAGGGCAATGTTTAGGAACAATAAACAATAGATGTTCCCAATAAGATAGCAAATATTCATTTTTTTTAAAATACAGGTCCAATTGTAACAGATAAGTCAAAGAGCAATTAGGAGTGCTTTATACATCTCGAGTCAAACAGGCCTCACCCCATACGTTCACTTGGCTAGACATTTTGGAAGTTACAGCAATGACAGTGCGCCTGGGGAACACTAGATGTAGTCTTTCCAGAATTCTTTAGGCCCCAAATCTCAGCTAAGATCAGCTGATGAGGCATATACATAGCTTCCCTAACACCACTCTGCAATGTAAAAATGCCAAAGGGTTTCCTGAAGACACTGAAATACCAATTTTCCCAACACAGCCACACAAAAATAACACAGGAGGGGGTTTAGATGACACCTGTAATTTGAGTGGTTACTGACGTTTTTCTTTGCACTGGTATTAAATGTATCCGTAAATAACTAGCAAGCACTAAATCAGAGCACAATGCTAAACACAAATAGAAAAGGAGACGAGAGTAGAAAGAGCTGAAGAGGAGAAACTGTGCAGCATTAGAAATGAAAGATAATCAATGTGGAGTTGCACACTGACGATATCCAGCAGGAAGACTGATGCACATTAAAGAGAGCTAAAAGCATAATAAAGAAGAAAGGGAGGTGAACTGGGTGATCTCACTGGGAAGCACATTAAAATGAGCTGAGAGGTGAAAGGAAGACGGATGATAGACTGGTGCCTCAAATAATGAGCGAAGTTATACATAGCCAGATAAGCATCGTCTGAAAGTCAAAAAAAGCGCAAGAAGGAACAAACGACAATACAAAAGAATCTTTGAATCATTCCTCAGGGGATGGACTCCTTAATGTGGTCAACTGCATCAGCATAATTGTTGTATGGTAAAAACCTGCAAAAAGCAAGGTGTGCATCGATCAAACCATTCCCATTCTATTTCATTTATGTGAGGAAATGAAAGCTCAAGAATTGTTATGTTAATGAGAGCAAATTTCTCATTTACGGATCAAAGCTGCTTTAATAAAATACATAACAGAGTCTGCAGTCTGAACTACTGTATTTAATACAAATATATGGAGACCAGATCTATACACTGGAATTAGGATGGATGAATTAGCAGACAAAAATATATTCCACTGATAACCTGGAGAATCTACAGTTTTAAAGGACACCTGCCATTTGATAAATATGGGTATCTGTTTTATGAAAATGTTAATTGCATGGCTGTCTCTGAATTCAATACTTTTTGTATTGAATCAGTCCTGGAACAAGTATACAACTCCATGGGAAGGCTCCTCTCTGTTTTTAGAAAGATAAGTATTAAATTAAAGAAATAAAACTAGTGAACTCAACTTTATAATCCACGCTTAGCTTTTTTCTCAAAGGCTGGGCATAGGCTGGTCATTTTTACCATGATCAATGCCCGGCTACACAGAGAATTTACAGCTCGGAGTGTAAAAACAATCATTTCAGACAACTAGAAACCTTCACCTCTTCCATAGTTCAAGTAGATTTTAAAGCCTAACTGGACAACATTTCGTTTTCTAAAGCCCTGTATATCATAATAAACAATTGTCTGTTTCTCTTTTTTAAATACTGTTTAAAGGTGCGTTCACACCGCAATGTGTATACGCTGGGTGTGACTCAACGTAGGTGTATTGACCTGCATTTGCATAGTGCGTTAACATACCTTCCTTGGACAATGCATGCCCTTTGGCGTGGCAGCTTGTAGTTTTCTTCAGTGTTGCATTTGAGTACAACTCAGAGACAGTTGTTACCTTATAACAGGAAGTGGCTGAAGAAGAACCTTCATGACAACATCATCAGAAAATGTTTTAACCACTTGAGCCTGTATGTCAGGCTTCATTACCAGGCCATTTTTCACATGGTCTGATAGGATGCAGTCAATGTTCAGCCAATAATTTTTCTCCTGGTTCAGTTGACATTTCAATCGACTTTTGCTGAGCCGCATAGAGCTTGCAGGGCCACCCAGAGCTTGAATTCCTGCTGAAGCTACCGACATTTGAGCCATTTATGGTCAGCTTTAGTACCAAGACAGCATGTTAGAGCTTTACACAGGGCTGAGAACTCTTCTCAGCCCCCCGTGATAGCATTTTGCCGATTACCAGGCACCAGCACTGTTAACTGGAAAAAGGGTAATATGTCATAAGCTCCTCCATACTTGAAATAGCCAGATATTTCTCTACTTTTCCAGCAGCTGGATGGAAGAGCGGAGGAGTGAAGAAAAGGTGAGTATATACTGTGGGAAGGGGGACATTTACATGACCCTGTTGCTTTGTCCTGAGTGAACAAAGAAAAGGGTCACAGTCCATTCTCAAAGTAAATTAAGGAGGATGTAACATTGGCTATGTGTTTACTTGTTATTTATAAAGGCAATCCAATGCAATGTCATATTGTGGCTGTTCAGTCATTTTATGCACACAAATATGATAAACAAACATAATTATCTAAAGTCGGTTGGCCTTAATGTGAGCATAGTCTGTGTGGTGCAAACCAACAAACTAGGTATTCATTATAATTCTTCCAGTGAGAGAATTAAGAGAATTATCTGATTGGTCGCAATGAGCAACATACTGTTCTTCTGCAAACACTTTGATAAATCGGCTATAAGTTATATAAAGCATTTGTTAATAAATTAGGAATGCTTAAAGTAGTATTAAACTTTCAAGTTTTTTTTTCAATAATGAGTCTAGAGCCAACAAATGTACAGTACATTGCCCAGCAAAGTATTCCTTTCAATTTTTACTCACGCAACTACAGTCATCATGTTTCCAAACAGCTGGCTCCAACTCTCTCATCTTAGCTTCCCTGAACGCCCTGTTAAATACAGGATCACAAGGCACACAGCAGTCTCCAGCAGATGTCCATCTACTAGCTTGGAGAAGGGAGGAGTGGACTTCAATTTTTACTCACGCACCTACAGTCATCATGTTTACAAACAGCTGGCTCCAACTCTCTCATCTTAGCTTCCCATTACATCCTGTTAAATACAGGATCACAAGGGACACACAGCAGTCTCCAGCAGATGTCCATCTACTAGCTTGGAGAAGGTAGGAGTGGACAGGCTTGCTTTGCTTTGTCTGTGTGTTTGCGGGAACACACATAGCTTACTAGCACTCACAAGGATGGCCCCCATAGGACCCTGCAAGGGAAAGTAGCACACCCTAAAACAGGATATCAGGGCCAGTGCTCAGGGGACCAGCTGATTCTGCAGGAAGCTAAAGCCTTTAAACATCAAGGAGCAGCATCCATTGTAAGTGATTTATTCAGCATTTGTAATAGCTTAAACATCTTCTGACATTATCACTTTAATTCCCTGTGGGGGAAAACAGATATAACTTATATTTTTAGTATTTTATATTATATTATTATTTTAATAATAATATAATAAATGTATATTATTTTACAGTTCAGCAAAGTGGTGCAAATGATGGAAACAGATTGATACTATTAAAATCCCAAGTATTCCAGATGACACTAGTTGTATATTTTTGGAACAGAAATAAAAGTAGACTGTACCTGCTTGCCATATGAGTCATGCACGGGAGAGATAATTCCTCCAATTACAATATATTTTCCAGTCTTGTGTAGGTAATCTCGCGCTCTCTCTGTAAACAGTAAATAGATCATTATTAAAAAAGAATCTAAAACAAGATATGGCGGGTATCCACATTTATTACACTTTTGACTAGTAGGTCCTTGACAGAGATGATATAAAGATGCCAAGTTCTTTTCAAATATAAGCTGTGGGAAATTGTGGGTCCTGTAGTTATTACGTATTGTAGCTTAGTGAACTACATTAGGAACTGAGGATGAAAATTGAATGGGCTGATAAGTATGAGAATGCTGAAAATAGAACACTTCTCATAATTGGCCATGATATTCAGCCCGTGACTCTATGTAGTCAGGTTTGTGAAAGGAAACCTAATCTTAACAGCCGTAAAAATGGATGGAATATGGGAGAAGGAAACATAAATGGATAGTTTTTGATTCCAATAATGATAAAAGGCTCATATTGTTGTATATAAAAATACTAAAAAGATTACAGCACATTGACAATCTATCAATAATATACTAAACTGAGCAAGACAATAAATTGAATAAATAAATATTTTATTATGATGCAAATGACTGATGATGACGTAAGCTTATGCGTATTCCAATTTTGTGCTAATAAACACATCCTATAACCCCATATAAAACAAAGGAGAGAATTCAACAAACGCTTAAAAGATAACTATGGGGTAAGTGTTTTTCCCCATAGTTCTCTTTAGGGTCACAGGAGAACATATATACTAACCTCCTCCCGTGACTCAATGCTCAGTATATCGCGGGCTATTGCCCGCGATATACTGAAAGCGCCGCAGCCGGGACGGATCCCGACAATACTGTTGTTATCCACCCAGCTGCGTAAGTGACAGCGGGCTCTGCCTATCTAGAGACAGAGTAAGCTGTGCCCGCCCCCTACCCTTTCTGGGGATAACTGTCAAAAAGGATCTTGAAAAGATTCCCTCTTCCTTCCTGTTGTATCTGAGACAGGAAATGGGGGGAAATCTACCTATTGGGACACAGAAAGAAAAAATAACCTGACAGAGGTTTTAACTTTTCCTTACTCTGTCTAAAGCTAAAAAATTTTGGCATTAGATGCATTTTAAATTGTCATAAAACATTCATATCCGAAATGGACTTTCCAAGTTTAACTTGCAACTTGTATACATTCATGCCATTATGAGAACAGTCTTGGGGGACAAAGTAGTTGGACAGGTTATGAGCAGAAGCTGACCCAAAGTGCATCTTAAGATGGTTGGATTATGTCTGACTATTCAGTCATCTCTATGGCCAGTTTAATTTAATTTAAAGTTTTAAATAAAACAAAACTGTCATGATTCTTCCATCAGCAACATTGGTCACTACTATCCAAAGACACAATCCCTTGAGAAGGATATGTGCTAAAGTGAATATCCTCACTGCTAGAAGGCATTCAGCTGTGGATTCTGGCAGCCTGGAATAACAGCAATATACTATAATGAGGCTGGCGTCAGACAGGAGAAACCCGCAGGCTCTTTCAGCACTCTGGACAGCTCCCAGCTGAATACTATTAGCACCCATTAAAAAGTTTCCAGTGACATGGTGTGCCGCTAAAACCACGTATGGAATATGCCATTCGTATCTAAAAGCATGCTCTGAGGGACCAAGGGCTTTCTGTATAAAAGTGTCTTAATGAACATCATTTTTGATTTAAAAAAAGTGTAGAGAGAAAGAAATTGTGTTGTCTACAGTAAGGCAGGCTATTTCGTCTTTCTTACACTTTATGATAAAACCAGCTATTCAGTTGTTAGGAAGCCAGTCAATGGAGTTGAGCTTTCAGGTTTGTATGCTTGAAGAAAATGCATATTTACAGAAAATAGTGCCTACGGCAGGCGCCCATTTCCAAAATCCGACACTTATATTTTAGATAAAAAAATCAAAAATGCAAGTCACATTTGTTAACTTTTTATTAACAAATGATGGCACTACATACAAATTATAACTTCACCTTTCCTGCTTTTATTGATGCTAATTGGTTTATGATGTGATCAAAGTAATTTTTTCAGTTTCTTCCCTTTCTACACCTCAGCAGAGCAAGATCACCCCCTTTTTTTATCAGAGTCCCCTCTTAAATCAGAGCCCCCAGAGTCCCTTCTATCATCAGAGTCCCCAGAGCTCCTCCTTACATCAGAGCCCCCAGATCCCCCCTACATCAGAGTCCCTCCTTACATAAGAGCCCCCCCCGCCCATGCATCAGAGTCCCCAGAGTCCCTTCTAACATCCCCAGAATTAATGACCGGGTGACAGCATCCGTATCTGTAAGCGGCTCTGGGGACTCTGATGTAAGTCTATTCACTGGATGATCCTTGTATATATGCTGTAGTTTGTGGATTTACACACATAGGATTTGCTTGTTAATACAAATGAGTGCATGATAATAGACGCATATCCTCCATGACTCCAACCATGGACAGCTCTATTCAAAGACACCGCGGCTGTGGCCTGGCTCTTACCAACCTGGGACACTCTGACCAGGGTCTGCCCAGCTCCTGGCAACCAGTGACACCGGCCACAGAGTCTCATGTTGCAGAGAGCTGGGTGGGGAAATGTGTATGGCCTACCCAGCTCTTAACAACCTGGGAGAGAGGGGTGGGGAGTGAAGCAAAACATTTAATAATGACAGCTGCAGTCTGCTGTCTCCATGGGTCAGCAAAATTTCACTGACCCACTGAGTGGCACCCACAACTTCAAATGGCACCCAGGGCATGTGCCATACCCTGGATACACCACTGGTTGGAAGGTATGGCTGTGTTCAACACAAAGGCTGGCTTTAAGGCTTTGAGCTTTTAAGTGCGGCATATTTGATGTCTACTCTGATATAACTGGCAGTGGAAAGGGCCTGCATTATATATCTAAATTTAGTAAACAATGCATTTGGAATGAGTTTGATGCTCAGAAGGGACTGAATTATTGAAATAGAAGAAAGGTAACTGAAGGTGTAGCCAAGAGAAAACTCTTTGAGCCAGTATGTGATTTTCTTACACAAACTATTGGAAATCTAAAACCTTGCCATGGCCAACCATGCCTATTTTTTGCTGAGTCTTCATGAATCAGCCACACAGAGGTGTTCAAGTGTTCCTGACAGGCAGGCGTGTTTTTTTCAGGTGGGCTCTTTCCAAAGTATGTATATTTAAACGGATAAATATAAATTTTGTCAGTACTTCTGAATACTGAAACAAAAAAAGAAAAGACTGAAAATTGACAGAATGCAGCTGATTTAGCTGACCAAAGGATTTGATAATGTTCAAATTGTAAATAGTGTGACGATGCACTTAAATTATCCAATCATGAGTAACAAAAATCCATTTACGTGTTTCATCTGCACATGATTGGATAATTGAAGTAAACATTTGCACAATTTATTGTGTGAACAATTTCAACTCCTTAAAGAGGAACTTTACCCCTATCTTTAAAATAACAACAAAGACAGTAATGAGAATCTACAAACACATACTTCTAGATCATTGCAGGCTTTGTATTCTTTGCATACCTGGTTTTTCTTTACTTCCCCAAGTCTTCTCTCATTGGCCATTTTAACTAAGGGCAGATTACTATATTTCCCTTTACTTCCTGGAACTCTGGCACATGTGACTAGGACATGCGACCATGCACATCATCAGGGTAGGAAATGCCTTTCACTGAGATCTCATGAGATTACAGATGATATTTCCCAGTAATGCTCTGCTGATGTACCTTTCCCAGGATGCAATACTTTGGCACATTACATCAGTTGCACTAGAAGTGGACCAGGAAGTGGATTAAATCTATTTGTAAGTAAATTAAAAATATGTTTGTTTAACTCATGAATATAAGATGTTTTTAAATGAACATGCAGAGTTGCATGCTGATGTGATTTTTCGTGAAAGGGGGTAAAGGTCCACTTTAAGTCTCAATAACTGAAACACAATGGTTATCATATTAAAACTATTATCCTATCTTATCAGTTTATATTTTCATTGTTTGCCGTTCACACAGTTGTACTTGCACTATATGCTGCTGGATTTCTAAACCAGACACACATCTGTGTGTGTCTTGTCATGCTTTGAGAAACCATTCAAGTCAGGACTGACACCAGAGAAGCTTACAATCTGGCTGCAGTGCACTATACAAGACTGCAGTTTTTAAGTTACTTGAGTAAAGTTTACCTAATGATCCAGCACCATGGGTAGGCACTAGAAGGAAATGCCTTCCCAGACCTGCTGCCCAGAAGCTCTGTGTGACAGACTGTTACTTACTGTGCTGCTGGTCCTCTCTGCTGTGTAGATGAGTCCCGCACAGCACACACAATAGCCAAATCTGTAAATTAGGGCCTTTGTTCACGAGCTTCAGTGGGCAAATGCAGCGTGCTTTTGACATCAGTTTGAGATGCTTCAGGGATCATTAAATCATTGAATCCAGAACTCATTGTGAATGCAGTTGACCTGCACTAGACCTACTTTGGCTGCTTTTGCATTCCCGTACACGTGTATGTGGAGAGAGGCAGTTTGAAGAGAACAAAAGCACATCAACACAGGCATTAAATATGTGTTAATTAGCTGTGTGAGACTCAGGAGCACTTTTTATAACAGATGGTGGACTAGCTGCAATGAGGTAGATGTGGTTACTAATGTCAGACTAACATCATCAACCACTACCACGCCTCCATAATAAGAGTTCACATTCCCATACTTCCCCATTTTCTGAGATGAGAAAGAGAGACACCTTTAGTACAAAGTATGTAGGCAAGGGAGACAGCCCTGCCACATCCCTAGCTATGTCGAACATGAAGTATCAATACACCACAAATGATTGGTTAAGCCCCATAATTCTTTTTTTTCCATGGAATAATTTAGATGAAAGGTTAAGTACAGTAAAACCCCTTTTGGTAAGTGTTTGTGAAAGTTCTATTTGTTCCAGCTCATAGTATAGATAGTAGTAGTTATAGTTGCATTCAACTGGACTTGTTGCAGGCTTTACTTTTGTTATTTAGCTTTATGTGTTCTACGGTGGGTAAAATGGTACCATGTATATAAAATGGCAACTGAAGAGTACCTAGAGTTAAGTCTTTGAAGTTTCTCATTTATGCAGGTCATGGTATAGCTAGGTGTGGTTTTAGTCACATTCAACTGGACTTCTTCTGTAATATTGAAGATTTCATAGCTTATCCAAGACACTTCCTTAGTTCTGAGGAGCGTCAGGAAAAGCCCCAACATTTACATCCACACAATTAGCACAGACACCTACCGAAAACACCATGGAATTTGTCAAGACAGATGCTGATTGTTCAAGAATAGGATTGGAGGTGTGAAAGTCATGGAAAAACCCTGTTCTAGTTACATAATCCCATTCTTGGTGTCAGGAAGCCTGCAGAGGTGTTAATGCTGTGTAGGTGTTAATATGTGGAAATTATGTGGAGGTGTTAATAGGTGGAAAATAGATGGTATTGGAGGCCCCCACCCCTGTTCAAATAGGGTTGTTCCAGTTTTAGGTAGTTAAAAATACATGAAAGGATGAACAACTGAGGAAGAAATAGAAACAGAGGGATTTGGTTCCATTAGAGAGGCAGCTCCTGCAATGACCCCCAGCTATGGTCATGCTCACAGGTGTATTTAATTTTAAATATTTTTGGAATTGTTATTTAGTATCCATCTATATGCTAGGCTGTGCATTTAGCCCATTTGCTGATTAACTGATGTGTCATGGAAATAAGACAACCAGAAAAGATAATATTTTAAATCAGTCAGATCAGAGTGATAGAGTCTGATTTATTAATTGTTAGTTTAGAGAAAAAGGTAAAGCTATGTTTCCCACAATCATGAGTCAAAAGAGACAATCCTATTGGTTTCTAATTCCCCCACATGTAATTGGATATTCAAAGTGAGCAACGCTTCACTTTATTTACTTAGATAAATGAACATAGACCAAAGATTCTTTTTAAAGCAGAACGATGGGGTTAGGGCTTTTCCCCATAGTTCTCCTTAGGGTAACGGGAGGACACAAACTAGCGTCCTCCCGCTACAACTTGCGGTATACTGAGGTGCCGCAGCTGAAGCGGATCCCGACAATTATGTCTGGATCCACCCAGCTGCGTGAGTGACAGCTGACTCTGCCTATCTAGAGGCAGAGCCAGCTGTACCCGCCCCCTCCCCCGTCCGTTCTGCCCGGCAGCGCTGGCGGATCGGAGCGGGGAGGGGGAATCCAGTCCCTCCCCTGTCACGGCAGAGAGCCGTGACAGGATCGAGAAGTGAGCGAATGCCGGTATGTGTTCGCTCACTTCCCGATCTACTGAGCCGACCTGTGACAGTCTCATTCTCACAGGTCGGCTAGAACTATGAGGTGAGTGAAAAGCACTCACCTCATAGTTCTCCTTTAATGTGCACATAACAAAAAGTTCAATAAGTATAAAAACGCCACTTTATGGCATATTATATCTACATACAAGATAAAGGACAATGTTACAACAATATATTAACTACAGAAACATCTACAGTACTATTATCTAGGGGCCCATTCACATGTTTGTACCACAAATAATTCAGACAAAGCTAAAACTGAATTGATATGAAACATATTATTGCATCTATGTATATGTGAAAATCCATGCAAATATAGATTATTAGAGCTTTATGGATGTGCTCTGGTCTTATAGGATGCTTATGACACTATAATATTGTTCCAATATATTCACACATGAATCTGTGCCCTCTCTAGCCAGTTTAAGTACAAGTTGCATGGAAACCACATCATATAACTTGCTTACATATCCATGGAACAAACTTTCTTAAAGTGTACGGTATTTAAAACGTAACAATGGGCTTCTCTAATTTGCTCTCTTTGGGTCTGTTAAAAATACCATGAAATGCATTGTGTTATATCTATTCAGTAAGTGCTAAAAAAATACCGGCTCCTACCAGAAATTGTATGAGCTTGTTACTTCCTGTGCTCTATGGCTCTACTGCCCTTACAAGCCCCATCACTTATCAGCCCTGCCCGCTTCTCTTTTGTCAAATACAAGCCCCCCCACCCTTTCTTTTTTTTTTGAAGGCGAGGAGAGGGGGACTCATTCTGTAGTCTTAATACACTTCCTCTCCTAGGTTGACAATGCTGCTCCTCCATAGATAGAGTACTGTGAGCACTGTCATCTAGGACAAGAAATGTGTTAGCAATAAATACTTTTAAAATAATTTTAAAATAATAAAAATAAATAATGCAGTCATCATTTTTAAGGACCAGTAAGCTACAATATACTAATTTTGTTCTTGAGTTTAGATACAGTTAATATATATTTATATATGTTTGATTTAACTGCATTTACACTAATGACATTTAAAATAAGAATTGTTTACTGCACTTGGCACATTATCACTGTTCTTTGGACAGGCCTATTAAATATGCCCATTTGCGTGCTACCACTTCCTTCCATGTCATCTGTGCTACAGATGTTGTTACACTGGGTAGAAAAAAATCCATCTGGAATATGATTGGCTCAAATATCAACATGATATTATAGGTTTAATAAATCATCACCATTAAGGGTTGTCCAAAAAAAAATGTTCAGGGGAGGATTGTTGGCAATAACAAACGCTATGAGTATTTGAAGCACCTGTTACTACACATAAATGTTTTCCAAATGAGCTGAAAGATCTATATGCTATGGGCCTATTCTGTGGTATAATACCACCCTCCCTTTAACTGAAAAGATAAAAGCACTGTATGCATTTAGACAAATCAATGCTGTAGAGCAAGCAATGGTGCAATCAAAAAAACAAATACGAGAACATGAAAAAGGAACAATGCCTTTGCCTTTCAGAGGCAAAAATCAGTTTATAAACTGTATATTATGATAAAACTCAGTAACATGTTAACGGTTTGATGAACACAAAGTTAAATTATATACAATCTGTGAACAACTGTATAATCATTATATGTGTTAGAAAATATACTATGTCTGCAAACAGGTGCTCATTTTCTTCCTTACATATAGGAAAGTTTGCTCTGTGATTGTTGTCATTCTGTGCTGACAAAGGTTTAGCTTTTCTTCAGTTAGCTTTTCTTCAGTTATAATGAGAGCAATTACTCCATGAGTGACTTTGACCTGTAATATTACTGTACCTTAACATCCTTTATAATATCAATAAATAATGAAATTGAACTTGCACTCAGTTTCTCATAATAAGGCTCATTATTCATTAATGACGGGGCTGATAATGATGTTTAGATCTCTGCTCTAATATATATGACATGTCTTCCGGCTGTGACTGCTGTTATCTGCCATCAGGTGCTTTTTAACAAGCAGTTCTAGGGCTTTGGGTATGTGACTTAATTATAGAGTCCAGTTGCTGTAGCTTGGGTAGCATTGGATTGCTATTGGGGTGCCAAGTTAAGGTCTCCTGCAACAACTAGAATTCATTGGACCATCTCTCTTTTTCTCTCTTCCTCTCCCACTCTCTCTCTCTCTAGCTCTATCACCCTTCCTCTCTCCCCTTCTCCCTCTCTCTCAATATCTCTCTCCACTGTTAGGCACAATCTGGGTAGGCCTACGTTCGCTGCAGCATGGGGCGCAGAAATTATTTCCTGTTGTATCCCAGGGTGTCCCAAGTTTTTCAGAATCCTAGTCATATTCACATTTTGTTATGCATATTGTTAACATTTACATATTGTTTATACTGTTTACATATACTTTTTTTAAAATTTCCAATAGAGTTTCTGTCATATTTGAGGTTGTCAGTAAAATAATGTGCTGTCAGTATATTTTCTATATTTTGTCAGATAAAAAAAGTTGCGAGGGGTTGGCAATCCTGACTTACAGGTATACATGACTGGCAGGTGTTCATCTTGGCTACCTAGTCAAGTGAGAATCTTTCATAGGCATCATTTTGTGCAAATGGCTCCTGGGATGGATATGGGTTGGGTTTGGAGAGCATGTCAATAGTGTCTCAAAGTAATAGTGTGCAGTTGTTTGATGAGCATAATGCCTCCACATGGAATGACAACAGCATCTAGAGGAAAATGAGGAGGGTGTACCACTTGATTGATTTTTAAGATATTTGCTGTGAACCTGGGCACCATTCACTCTGTGTGTAGCAGGTAGACCTGAAATGAGTGGTATTTACTGGGTCCCACAAAGATTGGTTAGCATTAGCAAATAGGAAACCAAATTGGTGATACCACAAGCAGATATAAAGCTCCACAGCACATATCCAAGAGGCTGACCTACACACCATGATGTGGGAATCTTGCTCATTCTGTAGGCTTTCTTGTAAATTCTATATTCCACAAGTCACCATTCTATATGCTGTGCTGTGAATTCCATATTCTGCACCATCTTACTTTGTGCAGCATGCTATGCATTCCCTATTTTACACTGCCATTTTTTGTACAGTGCGCTGTACATTTTATATATCATACCATCCCGTTCTTTACTCTGTGCACTAATGAGTTGCTTGTAAGCAACAATTCATATTTGCCACTGATTTCTGTAAACACTGCAAAAAGAGAGAGTTGCATAGAGGAGCCAATTAGCTTGAGCACCCACTGACAACCATAAATGTTTTGATGTTTTAGGTGTATTGCCTATCTGAGGTTTACATCCCCCACACACCCCTGAGACTTCAGAGGAAGTATTTCAAACAGACTGGAAACATATGGTGTGGGTCTCTAGTAGCAAAACATACATCTGATTTACAGCCCATTGCTTAAAGAAATTGTGTAGATAGCATGGATGTTAACCTGGCAAAGATGAAAACAAACCTATTTGCCTGTATTATATCCCAATTGATGACTGTTGTGACTCTTTATGGAAAAAAAAGCAAATGGGAATATATGTAATGACCAGATTACATTTTCGGTTTAATCTGCCTACAAGAAAGGGTGAAACCTGACTAGGAAACATCTCTCATTTTGTTCCTTTTTTCCCTTTCTTTTTTAAATTAACCCACAATGTCCACAAATCCCTTGATAAGCACTTAAATAAGACAATTACTAAGGTCTTGAAGCCAGAAACAAGCTATAAAGCACTATTTCCATTGCAGACTCATTGTCAAGCCAAACAACCTCCATCTTAGGTATGGACAAATCTCAAGAGCCAGGTTTACACCTCATCTCCTCGCTCCTCAGCTGCTTCCTGCTATTGCCACCGCTATGGACACAGTAAAAGCATGCACAGTCTGCAACCCTGGACCTGAGGTGTGAAAGCTGCGGAACTACCCTGTTTCATTTACAATATCCCATGCCATGGTTTCAGGAAGTCTGACCTTCACACCTCCCATACTGTTCTTGGACAATGACATGTGCCTTGGCATATCACATGGTAAATGGTTTAAGGTGACTGAGTTACCAGTGTGGCTATAAATACTGGGGTATGATCCTGACACTCATTAGAACTAAAGAAGCAGCTTGGATAAGCTGTGAAATGTCTTCAACATTACAGAACAGATCCAGTTGAATGTGACTAACTACTACTAGCTATACCATGACCTGGATAAATGAGGAGCTTCATAGATGTAACTCCAGGTATAAGTATACTGTATACACTATTATATTTACATGGTACCCCTTTCTCCACTCTGTAGTAGTAAAGTAAAACCTGCCTCAACATTTTGTGTAAAGACGCGTATATTTTCTATGAACTGTCTTCCAATGTTCTGCCTTTCAAACATTTTCCATGGACATGCAAATGTGGTCCAGAAATCCTTTTAGCGGCTCTGTAAGCGTCTGCATTTGAATTGCTTATTTTTCCCATCTATTTAACCTGATCCTTTCACAGAAAGATTTACTGAATCGGCAGTATTAAATTTAGACTATGTAGAGGACTGACATTGAATATTTTTATGTTATGTGGATCACATTGCACAATGAAAGGGTATAAACAGATGGGATGCTTAGAATCAAATATACCAAAACTTAATCAAAGGAATGCATATTGCTTTTGTTAATATTGGGATTACTCATTAGTTATGCTCGGCACTATGGGCTGTTATCTCTTTATTATATTTCATTTTAGTTAGGGAAATGTAATACATAGCATATGCATATTTCATATTTATCAATTGTAACCAGCATGTTGTCTGCTCTCCAACATTTAACTGAGTCATTTTGCTGCTGTGCTGTGAAGAGTAGATGTAACATGGTCTTCTGCTATTCAGTTATTTTTTGATCACACAGATGAATGTGTTTAAGGAGAGACATACTATTTCACATCTGCTTTTTAATCAGAAACAGCCAAAAAATAAACAGGAGTTGTGATTTCCTAATAGAAAGGCCAGTAAGCACCATATTTTAAGTGTTTACTTGTAAAATAGATATTTGATACAAGTATTGAAGAAACAATAAAGAAGACCTTTTAAGGATCCTATAAATATTGCAAAAATGAAAACAGAAATTGCCTAAAACTTTGACAGTTTTTTTTTCTTTAAATAGTAACTGTTTTTGTTGCCCTAAATCCACCTATTAGACCAATGCCTGCAAAAAACAGATGAAGAACAAAAACAGAAACTGAAGGCTGTTGGACAGCACAGAATAATCCTTACCTAAAAAAAACTCGCTAAATTTGCTAAGTGTGAAAAGTAAATTTACTACCTAAGAATAGTTTCCAAAATATGCCTGTAAGTAGCTTCACATCTATCCACATTCTTTCAGTGCATTAGGGAGTCCACAGATATTGGGAGCAATTGTATAATGGATGTCTCGCTTTCTACAACTTATAGCTCCAACTTACCATCCACAAACCAAAAACACCACTGTCATGTGTTGTTCCTATTACACAGTGGGAAGTCAGGGATAGGGCATAGCTTTAAAAATTGTTGATTGTTTCGCAGGCTAAAGGATTCGTAATTCTGCTCAGCCAATCCTGTGATCCACATACCTCTGCCAGACAGAAAAGCCTCATTGGCCTCTGCAACCACTGTGGAGTAATTAGTTCTAAATATTTGCAGTAAAAGCTTCTCAGTTTTACTTTTACTCTGTAGCTCAGTTGTTCTTTACCAGCAGTAAATTGGCAGTTTGTTAGCTTCTAATCTCTAATATAAACACAAAGCGGGTCCATAGCAAAATGGGATAGAGAAAAGTGTTGAGAGTGGACTTGAAAGACTTCAGTGCTTCTTATGTGTGCTTTGAGAAAGGTATTGCTCCACGGTGGTTATAACTATAAAAGGTACGTGAGGGTTTATTAACTGCTTATTAAAAAATTTAAATAATGAAATGTCTATAGTCTGTCCACAGTTCTATTTTAAGTTTGTTCCAGGACCCACTAAAACCTGTTACTGAACAATGAAGGAGCAGAAGTACATAGATGAGGTCATCACAGTGGCTAATGTCACTCTTGCAGATTAGTGATCTAGCTGCTGCGCAGAAATTCCCAGTTGCAGGATCTAGGACGCATGCAGGCAGCGACACACTTACTTGTTAGCATGTGTTGATCAATCACTCGTTGGATGAGCAAGGCATCGCTCTCTCACCTACAACTAACATTTTGAAGTGACAACTCACTTCTGAATCTGCCAAGGAAACTGAGCAGGTGAGTGTTCTCCCTGCATTTTTTTAATGATCCTGTCACTGGCGAATTCTCGCTTGCAGAAATGCATGTGTTACATTATCTTTAGACTGGCAGCACTGTGCAAGGTGTTACAGCATGACAGGCTCAGAATGATGATTCTCCTCCTAATGTAAGTGCTTCTGTGCAGGAGATTGCAGAAAGATTATATCAACACAGGTTCAGGTACCTATGCACACTCTATGTAAAACACATTTGATGATTAGAAAATACATAAGTTCCTTTGGTAATTGTAATGTCGGGCTGGATCTAAGCCTAAGGCCCCATTCACACTTATGTTTAGGGGTAGTCTCACAAATCCTTCATGGGACTCAGTGATATTTACTTGAACAGAGGCAGGAAGCACAATGTCACGATCTGGTTAGGGTCACTGGCTGGGGAGACGTCTGGAATGCTGGTTACAGAAAGCTTGGGTACTAGGAGTCTGTGCTTTTTTAGGAACGCACTAGAGGTGCAGGATCTAAGAAGGGCAAGGTCTTCCACAGAGCCTCTAATGGTGAGGATGATTGGCTGCTGGACACCTTCCTGGTTGTGGCCCTCTAGTGCACCCGCACAGACTCAGAAGGCTGGTTGTAGCACCGAGGTGCTGGATACAACAGCAGGCAGGGTGACACCTATACACAGACAGTGGTACTGGATACTGAGGGACACAAGGGTAGAAGGCCAAAAAATTGTGTGATAGGAGTCAGCATCTACATGGCTATCCGGGATCTACTGAAGAGTGAGGTTGCATGGAACAAGCAGCCACACAAGAGAACAGACACACAGGTAAGCACAGGTATTTACTGAAGGGGATGATAACAATCCACTAGGAGGAGGATCTCACAGGAAGCCCAAAGAATCACAGCACACATTGGGAACATGTATAGGACAGCGACTAGGGCGCACAGAGATATATGCACAGGGGAAAGAGCTAAGTACAGGCACACAGAAGAGAGCACAGAGATGGAGGGGGGAAATGTACAAACAAATTAGGAGACCAGCACACAGGAACTATAACAAATGGAAGCACAAGAAACAAGCAATAGGGAAATAGACAACAGGGAGATCACAAGAAAAGGGGGAATAGCCAGGGAGATCGCAATCACACAAGAATCAGCATAAAGCAGGGATCCAAAAAAGGAATACAAGCACAGGAGATCACAGGAAACACAAGGGGCCCAACACAAGAAATAAGACTTGTTGCTAAAATAGTGCTAAATAGGGGAGGAGGTGTGCAGATTGGCTGCAGCCCTGTGGAATACCATAGGCTGACAGCCAAGCACCAGGAACCAACATGAAAATCTGGCATGGATTGCCGTACATTGTGACAGACAATACAGTACAAGCAATGAGGGGCTGACAGCACCTGCAGCCATTTGCATGTAATCAGACATGCAGTGATTACCTGCAGATGATCAGCACTAGACGCAAACTGTTTGCATCTAGGGGCGATCAGCCGCAGGTAATCACTGCATGCCCGATTACATGCACACATAATAATGCTGCTTCACAGTTTAGACAAAAATGGTTAGCTCATGCATTTACATTCCTTGCATTCATCAACGCAATCAACACAACATAGAGCTAATTTACCCAACATCACCTTGGAATTCATTCAGGGCTTTGCACAACACACCTGCTGGGTGTGTACACATTACAAAGGTGTTTAGATTCCACCCATAGATCATGCTGGGAGGGAACACACTGCAGAGGTGTATACACATTCGTGGTGTGTTTATAAGGTTAGTAAATCAACCCCTAAGTCTCACAGAGAAATTTGTGAGACTGTCCTTAAATGCAAGTGTGAATGGGGCCTTAAAGACACTGACACTTTGCCCAATTCCATTTGTTTAAGGTAGGTATGTAACCTCCTCCCATGATGCAGTGCTCAGTCTTCAGCTTCCAATTTGCAGGTTTGAACGATGTCACCTGATGAGGAAGAGTAGGATGTTAACCCTGTGTAAGCTAAGACACCATACAACACAGAGGTTACACAGGGTCTGGAATCCCAGTTGCAGCTGAGGAACAGAGTGACAAGGGAACTAATTTTCCCTGAAAAAGCATTGCAACAGAGTCTCTTTAAACACTCGAATTCGTAAAAACTAGAAGAAAGAAAAAGTCTATGTTACACGCAACAATCATTAAGATCCTTTCTTTCCCAATGTATCCACATTGGAGAAAGACAGCTTTATTATTCCAACCTTTTAGTATTAGTGTACACAAGACAGAAGCCATCGGCAAGCAGGACATATTTCAGAAAGACGTGCATCCAATTCTATACAATCTCCCATGCAAGCTGGCCATGGGGGTTTCATGCTTTTAATTCCTGTGATGAATGCTTTCAGAAGGCTCTAACTTTCTCACATCAGCAGACAATATGTTCCTTGTTATTCTCTAACAAAGAACTTTGATGGAAGCAAAGTTTATACAGAACAAACCAACTATAAAGAATGTTCCCCGCTTTTAATTTTGATAAAAAGTTACTAAAAGGGTAACATAATTCTACTACCTCTAAAAATGAACTACTAATTCAATAAATTACAATTAGCCAAGAGAGCACAATCCAATAAGTTGTTTTTTTTCTCTTTGTAAATATGGGAGCGACAAATCAATGGTTACCTAGGAGTGGCAGCAGGAGTAGGAGTCTCAAAAATACATAGCTGCTTTGTTCCCAGCTACACTAAAGGTATTTGGTTGATTATCATTTTAATTCTATTTTAATGCAATAAAAGGAAGTCAAGGGTGGTCATCACTAGAAAGGAGAGCAACATTTTCCTGAGCTTCTGCTCTACAGTTCAGTAGATCTTTAATGCTTCTCCGCTTCAGTCACAATGCTCTAGCAATACCTAGCTAGCAGCTGTGAAAACTCAGAAGTAAAAATCCACTTAACCTTAACATGTCTACCTGGCTGGATATAATTACATCATCAGGGGAACTCATCAAAAATGGAGCAGAGAGAATCTGGAGCAGTTACCCGTGGCAACCAATCAGCATCTCTCTTCAATTTGCACAGGTAAGATTTTAAATTGAGACAAAGAAGTTGATTGGTTGGAGTGCAAATCTGCTCCAGATGTTGTCTGCTCTAGTTTTGATGAATTCCCCTCCATGTGTCTTTTTCTGATTGACTGGAATCATATTTTTTCTTTCTCTGGAGTTTGGTCAATACAAAATATTCCAGTAAAAGGTGGTACATTTGAAAAATATGTTTTCACAGCTGCTATCTAGGGATTGCTAGAGAGCTGTATTAGGAGGGAGGAAGCAATAAAGAGCTTGCAACACTCTGTATACACTGGTAACTCTGTATACACCAGTCATACCAGCAACATGCACTACTTCACAGCCAATGGTTTGCTTTGTCAAGGAAGTGCTCTAATGTGCTGATTCCGGTGCATCATACTGTTTAGCTTAACTCCAGCTGTGGTGAAAGTACTTTTAACTTTTTCCTGCTCTATACAAATCCAAAGTTATACTGTATATTAGTACATGAAATACTGTAAATGCCTGTTCAGGCTAAGTAAATATATCTAAGGATCCTGAAGTCATATATTCTAAGATAACAATAACTGCAGCTCAAGGCCATCCTACTTTCAGATCAATATGTATTACTACTACAAGCCATGTGGTAATTGTCCATACAGAGGCAAAGCATATCACACTAAATGCAAATAGATTATCAAGCCATGTGGAATATTTTCCAGCCAAACATTTTGTTGAACAGGAAGGACAAATTGGTAAATTTTTTTATTATTATGGAATAAACTATTTTTTTTTGTGCTGAGTAGTAATATCAGCTAAATATTCATCTGTCTTATAAGAATGCAGCAAAAATGTATTATCATCTTTTCTCAGCAATTCTTCAACAAAGATAGTCTGGACTGAAATTTTTCACACAGGATTATATACAGCCTCAAACAGAGAATAAGTTTTGCTCCCTCAATGTGAGAGTGGTGCCAGTGCAAAATCATTTCCTATAATCATATCCTAAAAGCATGTTAATATTTCAGTACCTATTATGCTTTATTTTCCAAATAAAACACTTATACAATGCACAACTACAAGCAATTTAAAATGAATTTCAAGGACACTTTGCTCCTAAAACGTTTTCCATAGTTTTAGTTAGGTGCACAATTCCCTTTTATCAGCACACCTGGCAGCATAGATTGTGGTTAGGACTCTGTCTTATAGTGTTGGGAGCTGGAGATCGATCCCCACCAGGGACACTATATGCCAGAACAGCACAATACTGTTCCAATGTCCCTTCAAGCTCACTCCACCGACTGTGGGTGCTGGTTTAGCCAAATCATTAAAGGAGAACTATGGGGTTAAGGCTTTTCCCCATAGTTCTCGTTAGGGTAATGGGAAGACACAAACTAGCGTCCTCCCGTCACCCTAGGCTCAGTATACCGCGAGCTACTGAGACGCCGCAGCTGAAGTGGATCCCGACAATTGTGCCGGGATCTGCCCAGCTGCGTGACTGACAGCTGGCTCTGCCTATCTAGAGGCAGAGCCAGCTGTACCCGCCCCCTCCCCCGTCCGATCCACCAGGCAGCGCTAGCGGATCGGAGCGGGGAGGGGGAAATCCAGCTCCTCCCCTGTCACGGCAGAGAGCCATGACAGGATCGAGAGGTGAGCGAACGCCGGTTTGTGTTCGCTCACCTTCCGATCTACAACAGTCTCATTGTCACAGGTCGGCTAGAACTATGAGGTGAGTGAAAAGCACTCACATCATAGTTCTCCTTTAATCTCAACTCCACCATGTTACACCTCCAGTGAAATAGAAAGTGGACTTCACACCAGATTCATGTTGTGTGTAATTTAACTTTTGATTAAGGCACATTATATGCATGAGGTTTTAATGTTCTGTCCCATGCTTATTCAGGTGAAGGACTGATGTTTACATTCTATGCACTCACATAGCCAAGTGTCTGTATCTACAGACATGTGGCCAGCAATGAAGGTAACCTGGAGTAGCATTTTCACTAGGAAAGGCAAGAATTTATTACCTTCTATTACTCTATATTTATCTAAATTAGCAAGATTATTAAGACAGCTTTATATTTCTGTTTGACTGTAGCTCAACAATAATATGAATATGGTGGGTAGACATCCAATCAGGGTCAGCAAAACAGCAGTTCTGCCCTTCCCTGTCACTGTAGGTCATGCAGCCAGTGCTCTGGCATAGCGCCAGCTAGAAGTGCTCCTCCGACACACCTTCCTCAGTGGCCTCCACTGCAAAATACAAGATGCTGCTAGGTATGGGGAAGCATGTGATCTCCTCCCATGATACAGCAGCCAACAGGCCCAAGTACTCTTTCACAATGGAAGGGGTGACCACTCCTTCTAACCTATCACACCAGGTAGTTTGGTGACAGCTGCAACAAAGGAAGGGGTTTTGAACAGTATGCAGGAGACCTGCACCTGCAAATCTTAATACGGAATGCCATATTAATATGGCATACAGTATGAACAGCATGCATAAAAATGCATTGTATCATAAAATATGTCTGTCAGATAAACATAATAATAGTAATCAAAAATGTGCATTGTCTGAAAACACTGGGGGAGGGGGGTAATTTAATAAAACTGGAGCAGACAGAATCTGGAGCAGTTGCCAATGAAAGAAGGAAGCTGATTGGTTGCCATGGGCAGATGCTCCAGATTCTGTCTGCTCCAGTTTTAATAAATTCCAACATCTGCACTTACTCTATATAAGTGACTCTTTTTACATAGATAGACTCTGGCTACTTAAATTTAACATATACCTGGTTTTGAGGGAAATGTGAGGGCCTGCCATTGCTGGCCTCCTTCTAAAAATGCTAGTGCAGTACTCCCATACTGGGCTCTCGCCCCATTGGATCAGCAGTGGGGCCTGGCAGAGGCTGTATGTGGGTGGGTGGGAGTGTCTATCAGGTAGTCTGCACAGGGCCTCATAATTTCTATGTGTGTCTTTGACTTATATATATGCTGTGATCTGTGAAATCATGCATTTTTTTCTGTGTCATTGCTGGAAAAAACTAGTGCCCCATTTTTGCAACTTGCAACCCTTGGGAATAGAAGTGCCCACTTGTGAGATGAGATCACTTAAAAGGGTATGTACAGGTGAAACTCGAATAATTAGAATATTGTGTAAAGTTCATTTATTTCACTAATGCAACTTAAAAGGTGAAACTAATATATGAGATAGACTCATTACATGCAAAGCAAGATAGTTCAAGCCCTGATTTGTCATCATTGGGATGATTATGGCTTACAGCTCATGAAAACCCCAAGAACCCCAAATCCACAACCTCAAAAAAGTAGATTATTACATGCAATCAATAAAACAAGGATTGTACATAGAACAATATCGGACCTCTGAAAAGTACAAGCATGCATATGTACTCAGTACTTGGTTTGGGCCCCTTTTGCAGCACTTACTGCAATTACTTTTGCACGATATTCTAATTATTCGAGTTTCACCTGTATAGTCATAGCTTTTTTTTCAAGTTTTTGATAGCGTGAGAAAGTGTCAAAAACACTATCATGTTATGTTTGCTGTCTGCTGCAGAGATTTCCCTTCATTTCCTGTCTTACTGGTGCAACAAGAAGTAACAGAAAATCTTCTTTGGAGAGTGAGAGAATTTCAACCTTAGACACCTGCCACCATAACACTGGGAGATTTCCTTTCACCTCTTGTTCTCATGACAACTTTATAACCACTTTAAAATTAAAGTAACACTTATTTCAGGAGCTGAATCTTACAAATGCATTCACGTACCTTAACTATTAACAAAAATGTATCTTATTTATGTATCACTCAGCTATAGACCCTCAAATCATCTCTGACTTCATGCTGACACTGTTCTTCCTTCTGGAGGGGGGCTACTTTTGTTCCCCCTGGTCCCTGTGTGTGATGTAAAGTAGCCACCGCCCCAAGATCACTCTTGTGATGGACTACAATCTCACATTTAGTTTTCTACTTTGTATTGAGATTGTAGTCCATTACAGGAGCGAGCCTGGAACAGTGACTACTTTACAACACACACAGGAACAATGGAAAACAAAAGTAGCCCCCCTCCAGAAGGAATGTCAGCACCAATTCAGAGATGATTTGAGGATCTACAGCCGAGTGATGTACAAATAAGATACATTTTTGTTAATAGTTAAGGTACTTTAATACATTTTTAAGATTTAACTTCTGAGCTTAGTGTCACTTTAAGGATTACCACTCACTTTCTATCTTGGCAAAAATGGTCACCAGGGCAAAAAGTAGATAAAATATCCCCAGCAGGTTTACCCTTCCCCACCATATCCAAAACTAAAAATTTTAAAAAAATCCTTTACAGGCTCTTGTGAAAAGAAAAACACTTTGAACAATTTTCATTGGATATAGTGGATACATCGAGAGATTGCATAGGCCAAAAAAAGAACTTGAAACATAATAAACACTATTTATTTGACTGGCTAACCAGTGGAACATCCCAGGTGCCTTAGTACCATTGCTAGAGTCTGCCAACAAAACTTTGCATCAGGAACATGACCAGTTTGTGTATCTAATATTACCACTCATGGCATAGTGTTGCTTGTAAAAGTTGAGGCGGTTTTCAAGAACCATGCTACCTGATGATAAATGGGCACAGCAACCCTTGGGACTAATGTCAAAACAATAAGCATAATCCAGAGGAGCAGGGGACTAAAACTTGTACTAGGGTTTCTTCTGCCCTATTACAATAGTACATACACATTAAAGAGTAAAGCCTTCAAGGGAATAACTTTTCCCCCAACTAAAGTCAATGTATCGGATTTAGGCATCACAATAGCTATCACCTGGGCTAATAATGCAGAGCCTGCATCTGTCTCAGCATCTCTTGATACACATTGCCGTCAATAATTATTCTGCTTTTTCCTTTCTCCTAATTACAGCAGTGACTGACATTTGATTCTCTATAGATTCTGCCACAGCTGAGGCCGTCCAGTTTCCAAAGCTTTTAGGGTAACGGGAGGACGCTATTTTGTGTCCTCCCATTACCCTAAGGAGAACTATGGGGAAAAGCCCTGACCCCATAGTTCTCCTTTAATACACAGCACACTTATCCATGGCAGAATCTCTTTTGTAAACTTCAAAGCTTGTTATATTTGTTATGCGTGCAAAAATATTTGGTCATATTTCAAGTCAGAAATTCAATTTAATCAATATTTCCAGCAATAATATTTATTACAAGTTGGCAAGCTGTTTTTGCCTCTGTATTACATAATTGCAATACAGGAAGAACTCTGTAACCAAAAACATCTATGCCACCTAGGGATGGGTGAATCTGCCCGAGTTCAGTTTGTAGTGGGGGGGTTGTTGATTTCTGTTTGAATTTTGCAAAGCGAGAACTTAACAGCAAATCTAATTTAAGTCTGGGATGAGCATTGATACTAAATTCTGACCATTTTGAAGGTTAATAGGCATATGTCTGTCAGAAAAGGACATGGGGAGTTGGGCATTGCCTTGGAGGGACATTGTAAAAAGCAAACGAAAAATACCATACAGTGGGGAGAGGGTCCTTTTAATGTGACTTCAAGGGTGACATGGAAGAATCACCACTTTTTTAAGATAGATACTTGGGAGATCCCTTTAAGCTGTATGCGGTGTTATGGAGCAGTAGAGCCACATTTGGGATGTGTAATTGATGTTTACCTTTTACACTTAGTTTGTAATTGATTTTTTTTTATGTTTACATTTATATTGACTTTAATACACAAGCAGCATCCCAATCTGATGTATTTCAATTTGGAAACAAAACTTTTGACACCTGATTTTTCAATTGACTGGTGGAAGTTACAGCTACAAGCCTACAAGAGATATAAAAGCTATAGAAAAGGTTACTATTACAAAACAAATTACAAGTACAAATGAGCAAGTTGCAAAAAACAGTTTAGTAGTATAGTTTGTGAACTCCTTTTTTTACAGTACCATACTGCATTGTCTTTAAAGTTTAACAAAATGTCTAATCAGAGTGCACAAAATATACTTTAAAACCACAACCCCAAATTCCCTAAACCCCATCACATATCCCCAACTATTCCCAAAATATTCAAAAGACAAATTTCAGGTATGTGTTTGGTAGATACAAAACACAAAAATTCCCCAGCCTCAACCTGCCAGCCAGCCTGCAACCAAACAAATAGCCCTGTCAACAGTATGCGTTAAAATCAGAGGTTTTAGTTGCACAAACTTTTGGCCAGAAATATGTAGAAGCCACACTGCCGCGCCAAGGCACCTCTGCAAAGTGTGGTCCTAACTCTATGTATCCGAGTCTCCAAGTGTGAGCATATTAATGAAGTCGATAAATTACATGCAGGTGTACCTGGAGGTAAGCCTTCCCAATGTGCGCCCTGCTATAAAGGCTGGTTATAGATTCATGCATGTACCATCTTTTCTAGTTTTCTTCTTCTATGCGTTTGGTAGACACTGGCTAGCATTAGGACAGTACTCAAGCACATGATAAGACAGCAAATACAAAGATACAAGGCGGGTTTTAAACATTAGAGACAATAGCCAAAAAATTGTTCAGTGGCTAGACAGTATTTAAGCAGCTTGGTTATGCCACAATGTAAGAGAGAGAGAGACAAGGCAGGTTTTGTCTTGAAATAAATATTAGAGTGTATTATTAATATTTTTGCGTGCTAAGGCAGCGGAATAGACCGCAAACTTCAAGGTGCAATGCATGATTTTCTCTGCAGCAAACATTAGACATTTGGCAGCTGAAGTCTAGCTGCGGAAACATTGTGTGGAACCTAGAGCCTGGGCCCTGGAATAGGCCACAAACTTTGAAATACATTACAGGATTTACTTGTCTAACATTTTTAATAAAGGAGATTGCCTACATTTAAACGAGAATTATGAGGAGAGTGAAATACACTCATTCCCAAAATTACAGCCGACATGTGACACTAAAGCTGTCACCCGTCGGCTCGATTGATCGAGAACTGGGCGATCACATACCGCAGATCGTTGAGTTCCCGATCTTCTCCCTGCAGAGAGCAGTGACTGTCAGACACCACTACCCACAGAGATTCCCCCCTCCTCTCTCCTTCCTCCAGCGAGTGCTGACTGGAGGAACAGACAGGGAGGGAGAGTGCACAGCTGTTTCTGCCTCTAGAGAGGCAGAGGCATTTGTTAATCAGGCAGAGGGGTGGATCCTGACAACAGCTCTGCACTGTCAGCATAATAGTGGGCAATGGCCTGCTATATGCTGAGTTTTGGGTCACAGGCGGACATAAGTATATGTCCTCTTATGACCCTAAAGAGAACTATGGCCAAAAAAGTGTGAGCTATAGTTCTCTTTTAATGGAAACTATGGCAATAGGGGAAAAAATACGTGGTGCTTTGATGCACACTACTTTACTGCAAGTATGCGGTGATGTGCTGCAAACAAAGGGCAGGTTTGCCTGTGTCAGCAACAAGTGTACAAGTGTAAAAAGACAGCCTTAGAAAAAACCCTAAAACGGAAACTTCAACCCAATTTTTAAAAACAAGCATAGATTAAAAAAAATGGATAAACAAGAAATCAAATAACAACATAAAAAAGACTGCAAGGGGAAGCCCAGCAGCTAAACAACAGCTAAGTTGCTAAAACACAAAAGGTAGTCCTAACTAGGACCTTTGGGTCTCTGAACTGTGAACATGGGGGAGGCAGGTTTACACAAAAACATGTAGCCCACACACTGTAATCCACAGTAAATTAGCACAAAACAGAACAGTATAGCACCATATAGCTACTAACTCTCCCTACACTGACTGTCAGCTCACCCTAAACTACTCCAACACTTACTGACAAATGGCTGCTGGGAACCTAGCCTTTTATAGTGAGAGGGCTGGTATAAGTCAGCTGACCTAAGGTCAAAGGCCAGTCAGTGCATTATGGTTACAAACAATTTTGGTCTGGTGAATTTCTACATCAATGAACTAGGACCGCGACTTCTGGACATGCTGGATCTGCTGCGAACCCAAAACAGATTGGTAATGCCAACATTTTTAAAATAATTTCCAGGTACAAAATTATGTTAGGCACCTAACATCCAAGGTGGTGTTAGAGAAGCACTTGGTGCCCTGTTTCTGAGCATGTTATGTTTATACAACTGTTATTCTGATTTACATGTCATGTGTTGCTCTTCAATAAAGAAACACTCTGCAAAGAAAATTAGTGATAAGATAAGTGGCTTTCCGGATGCTGTTCACCTAAATAGTGTATTTATGCCCAAATTACATCTCAGTTCATAAAATGAGGTAAAAAGTGCATTGTTATGGTATATTAAAAAAATTCCATAACATTAAAACCATGTTTCTTGAAATAATCTAAAATCAGATAGACATTGAATACCATTAGTCCATCAAAAAATCCGTGAATAATCCAACAATTCTCACCCTCTCAAAGTCCCCCCTCCCTTGGCTTTGAGACCTCTTTGTTGTGAATGGTAATTATGCATAAATTTATCTCTGCACAGAATAGCTTCCTTTACATCATGTCTACCTTGGAAACACAGGCAGCTGGTAATGCGTATACAATACATTGAACTAAAACAATTTATTCTTTTAACACAACTGTAAAAAGTATAATAATGCCATGACAGATAAAATGCGCAATGCTATACATGTTTTTAAAGACCCTCTTTTAATCTTACAGGTTACTTTCTAGGGCAGTCCTCTCTCCTATGACATGCAGTTTTGTGTGGGGGGATTTCTTAGCTGCATTCTCTATTATGGAGCAATGCCAACAAGGCAAACGCAATGAGAAAAATCAGAACGGCAAGACTGATGGATAGAAGAGATGGACATCTAATAGGAAGAAGGGAGGATGGGATGAGCTAGTTGAGGAAAGAATGAGAGGATGAAGATGGGGAGATCATATCATAGATCAAGAGAGGGATTGCCAGGATACACATTAGAATAAACAGATAGGTAAATGTGTTAGTGAGTCGACTCACCAAACATCTGGATATGTCCTTTTGTGATGGGATTGAAGCTGCCACAGGCCAGCAGAATAACATGGGTTTTGGTGGTCTCAGCCATGCTGGTGGGATCAGAGGAAAAGGCAGAATATGGGTGGGTGAGGAACAGGGGTAGACTGTGGGTGGGGGCACAACGGGAGTTTAGATAAGGGTTTTCTCTAAATGGGTGGGTATCCTTTTCCACTGCAGAGAAAGGAGATGAGACTGGTTGCTCAACAGTCAGAGGAGAGAATGCTAGAGGCAGCACGTCATAGCTCTGACTCCCTCCCCCATCATCCCTGCGCTCTCCCTCTACAGCCTCCCCCTTTAACTACTACACAACCAGCATCCACCTGCTCTCTCCTACCCACTGGATCTAAACAAACAGCAGGGCTACATCATTATTAAAGAGATGCCAATCATCAAAATCTGTCCTCAATGACAAAACATACCTGAACAGAAAATGTAAAAGCAGTATCATTGCGACACTGCTGTGCTAAATTCTGCAACTAGCAGATTACATTTATAGAGCAGTTTAAAAATGAATAATGATGTCTATAGTGCAGTAATCTATAGTAATCAACCAGATTTCCTAAATCTTCGAAGATATTTGCATGTATTCCTTATTTTGTCTTTCCACAGTCAGCCTTTTTGCGGCAAGTATTGCCTAAATATTTAAAATATGTACCATGTCATTTACATTCAATACAGCTCACAAGAATTCAGCCTGAATTCCCTTTCATCAATAGAAAGAAATAGGAAGCAAAATAATGAGCCTAACCATAAGGAAATTTAGAAGCAGAAGATTAACCCCTTATTGTGAACTATCTCATCTGGAACATAATGTTTTCATAGTGTAGAACAGTAAGTAAGGTATTTGTTAAAAAAAGGTTCATCGTAAATTGCTAAAAGTCTCAAGCTGTAGCAAGGGGGCAGAAAAATAAACTGACTGTATAGCATGGAGGACTGTATCTGGTGACTGACTCGTTTAGTTTTGTTGATGAACAAGCCATTTTTGCATACACTCTCCTGATGTCTCTACTATGGACAAGGGGACAGACACTAAAAGTGCTTCCCAGATCACTGCTACCAGATTCTGCAACCTTAGAAGATTCTAGCATTGACAGTAATGATTAAGCAAGGAGTAGACCTTGTTTAGGTTTCCTAGGGGGGGCAAGAAGAATTGCTCCCAATGGTCTAATGTGTTCAATATCAAGCAGTTGGATTTCACACAACTTCTTAGAAAATCTCTGGGCAATAGGGACCAAGTGTCCCTTTTCCTATAGAAAAAGGTAATGTGACGGCGCCCTCTCCTAGTGTAAAAACGTTTATTACATATAGAGATAATTCTCATAGAAAACTACTCACATGGAGATGCATATAAAAGGCAATGATGCGTTTCAGGGGAGCAGCCCCACTTCCTCATCTTGAACAGATAACATAGTACATAAAGTGATCTCAGATACAGACTCTATATTTACCACCAAAACCTTAATATTTTTGAAGCCCTCGGGAAGCTGGACAACTTAGCAGCACTACCCAGGAACGGCCCCACAACAATACAACACAATTGATAGGCCAGCTTCCTGCATAAAATACATATATACTCCATTTTAAAAGGAAATATTTATCAATACCTACTTATCTCTCAAGTACCTCTTTACATAAGTATGTTTATAGCCGATGCCCTTTTAAATATATAGGAAGTTTTTACCACAATGTACTATATTTCAGCACTTTTTATTCTCATTACGTTTTGTACTCAACAAACAGAAGTCAGCATCTTTTAGTTTCTATTAGCAGTTCCATCTAATGCAGATTGGTTGAGAATCTGCATTAGGTGGGTTGCATTGGTTGAGAAACTGAGTGATTAATCCAGGGGCTTACCATCAAACATTTTGATGGGAAGCTACACAGTTTAGTTATCCACCACATCCTCCATAATGGGGTCCCCTCCTAACCCAGGTCCCATATAAACTGTGTGGGCTGCTATGGCTATTATTAAAGCATTCACTACCCTTTTCAAAGCTTTAGATATTAACCTCAGATGTTTGGGTTTCGGTCTGCCCTCAGCTATAGTATCTCCAGATTACAGATGCAACCCCTCACAGTAAAGGAACAATATGTAAACATGGGAGACAGGAGAGGGTGGACCAAAGCTCCTGGGAATAGAAGATAAATAAAGGTGTGTTCAAGTACCTTCGAGTGGTAGCAAATGTTCTTAGGGCTTGTTCACACCATATCTAGAATAGATCTGAACTAATTTCTGCAAAGGTGGTCCTATGCATTTTTTATGCATTTTTGCTGTGTTTTTTTCTGTGTTCCGGTTTTTTAACAGGTATATTTGTATTTGTATTTAAAGGGTATAACACGGTAAAGCAGGAAAACAATGTAAACTAAGAAAATCACAACAAGAATAGAGAAAACACAAAATGTTTCTTGATTCATGTACACATGTAGATACACATGTAGATAAGAGCAAAATTAACTGCAGACACGCTATACATAAATGGAAGAATAGCAATTAACATAATACGCGAGCAGAGAAACTGCTTCTTGTTTCAATTCCTATATCATCGTATAATGACCGATGTCATGAAAAAAAAAAGAAAAGGGGAGGGGAGGGGGTCCAGAGGGGGGACAGGACGGGAGAAGAAATCAAAAGTGGGAAAAATAAAGAAATGAAAGCCTGAACCAGAAGGATTCATACTCGGGGTCCAGGAACAGTAAGAGGGGGCAAGCTTGCATACAAGCGTATCAAACCCTGAGATCCTGATATCAATTGTCACCTAATGTGCCCCCCAGGAGACAAACCTGGGGGAGTTACATCTTCCCATTGGCCCTCCAACGTGAGTCCCCTGGCCCCCACTCAGTCCACCTAGATTCGATCAAACTTTTGTGGGTAGTTTCGGCTCACATGGGTAAATTTATAGATCAGTGGTGCAGCAGTGCATTTTTTTTAAGTCTCAGTTGGGTTTTAGGTGCGTTCCAGTGCGTTCTGATGCATTTGCATGTGCGTTTTTGGACCAGACAAAAAATGTTCTGGATCTGATCTGGAGATGATGTGAACAAGCCCTGTTTATGACAAATTAACAAGCTGGCGGAAAATCCTCACCTTTCTGTGTTGACACACAGTTCCCACAATATCCCATCACTGTCATGTTCACTTTCAGCATCCCCGTGAAACACTCGTTACTTCTGGGTATAGGGGAACATGTACCTTTTCAACTGCTGGAGCCCAGGGGAAAAGCGGTTGCAGGGATTAGTCTAGCCGTCCTGAAGGAGCTGATGAGAACAAGGATCAGGTAAGTAAATTGCCATCTATTCTAAGCAATAGAAACTACCTGTAGTGTCCTATATATAATCCTGCTCCAAAGAAACAACTAGAAAGGTGTGAAATGTAATCATTTGAATTATTTTTAGGTATTCTTTGTGAATGGGAACACATAACAAACATATCATGGGGGTGAGGGGGGACCGGTTCTCAAATTTAACTGAAAGAATGGAAATAAACTTCAAAACGTGCAGAAAGACACTATTATTGTCCCCACATTTTTATTAAAGCTATGTAAACAATTGTCAGTTGTGCCTTTAACCACTTCAAGACCAGGTGTTTAGACCCTCTTCCTGGCCAGGCCATTTTTCAGTGTTCAGCGCTGCAGTACTTTGACTGACGTTTATTCTGTCATGCAACACTGTACTGAAATGAATTTTATAAAAAATTTTGGGGACAGATAGATCTTTATTTTGGCGGTATTTAAACACCACTGGGGGGTTTTATTTTTTATTATAATTAGGAAAAATTACAGAAAAATTTGAGAAAAAAAATTTGTTTTTTTTTACATTATGTTAGGAAACATTTATTATTACCAAGTTTTTTGGTAAAATATAAAAGATCGGGTCACGTCGGGTAAATAGACACCAAACATGTCAAGCTTAAAAATTGCACGCACCCGTGAAATCGCAGAAAACTACCATACCCAAAATTGGCCATAGGCGACACTTTAAAAGTTTTTACCGCTCATCAGTTTAGTGTTATCAGTGATTGATGGCCCTAGACTTATTGCTCTCACTCGGACGTTCGCGGCGATATGTAACATGTGCAGCGTAATGGGCGCAATCGTTTTTTTTGCACGTATGCGCCCCCGACGCATGTTTGCATGCGTGTATGTATGGGTGGGGACTTTAATTTTTTTTTTATTTTTTATTCTTTTTTTATGTGTAACTGTAAAAAAATGTTGGGGGGGAATTTAATTTTTTTTTCCCCCCACTAAACTTTATTGCTATCACATACGGGGGCTAAACAACTTTGGAACTCATATATGCACATTTATGATGGCATGTGTATACAACAAGGGCCGGATTTCCCACAAGGCCAACCAAGGCCCGGCCTCAGGGCAGCAGGGAGTAGAGGGGCAGCAGGGATGTGGAATTCCTATAACCCGATGCGCAGAACATGCAGTTCTGGGCGCCGTGCGGGTAGTTGTTTTCTACATTTAGCTCTGCTTTGGGCAAGCAGAGCTAAATGTGCAGCGTTGAAGCCGCCACTTGTTTTGCACAAGTGATCTTGGGGGGTGTTTGGCGGGTAGGGGAGCGCATTGAGGAACCTGGCCTTGGGGCAGCAGAGAGAGTAAATCCGGCCCTCTATACAACCAATGCTGTGACACTGGCCACACATATTCTGCCACAAGATCTTGTAGGATTGATAGCCAGCCATGCAATGCCTCTGTCTTCACGTACCATCAGCAAAGGCAAACTCCTCAAAATGTCTCATAAAATTGGCTGCAGAAGGATCCAGAAGCACTGGATCGTGTTTGTTTTTTTTTGTTTTTTTTAATGAAAGGTGAACCGTAGCCCTGTTTTTGAAGGAATAAACCAGCAACAACTTAAAATTATTTAACATAAACGTTATTTTAAAAGACAGAAAACAATGGTAATCCTGTTTATGACTCACTAGCCAGTGTGGTTGTATGATATTATTTTGTTGCTAATAATTTTTATATTATATGTAAATAATACATATTCAGCTTCCTTGATGCAATCAGCAGTAAACTACTGAATGTGACTCATACAATGACGTGTCAGTAGTGCATCAAGGTTACTTTCATATATTTTTGTAGTTAGCAACAGCCAGGTCAGTGTGGTCAAGTAATGAGTTAATACTAGTCCTCTGAGATTGCAGTGAAGGCCAGGTAATTACGAAAAATAATAGCTGTAAACCATCATGTTCCTCATTCAGCTGGAGGGCTCAGCAGAGAACATGCTAATTAAACTGGCCCTCTCAGTGGAACAGACAATAGATGTATTTCCAACCAAGCCAGGAAAACACTGAAATAGCTATGAGATTGTCCACTTTAACAATGGCATTAATAACTGCCATATCTAAATAAAAGGTTATGTTGTCAATGTATTCATTGCAAAGTTCACTTTAAAAAAAAAAAAAGATAAATGCACACTTTATAAAAGAAAAATGTTCACCTATTATTTTTTTGCATAAAAAGCCAGTAAAGCACTGGAACGGCGATCAGTGGATCACAGCCGCGTAATTTAAAAAAACCAGCAGCCTGTGGGAAGAAGAACCCTGCAGTTCTGAAAGGGGTTGGGGGAGGTTTTCAATCTGACCATGTTTCATGTTACACCCTAAATAGGTGTGTAATATGAAACATGGTCAGAAAGGTGAACTTAGCCTTTAATTATCACATACACCTAACGTAGGGTAGCACTTTTTTGCCCTAGTAAGTAATAACAAATTTGGGGACCAGCAAGGCCATATTTATGCTTTTCTCATTCCGAGGCAAGCTAACCTGTGACACCCCCCTCGACACAAGCACACACAGGACACATGCATTTTTCCACATAAACATAACCAATGATCACTGGCTCAGTCTAATAAACATTAGTTAACTGCAATAAAATAGAACTTCCCAAATAATAAGACAAATGAACACATAATAAAGTGCTTGTCAAGAAGCACACTCACTCTGCCCTAGACTTGTAAATTTTGTTCCATTCCGAATGGATATTCATACGAATTTCATTAAATTCGGACATTCGGATGCATCCGAATTTCCAAAGTCCAACATGTCCGAATGCGAACGAATCAAAATGCTTGTTTAACGAAAATTCAGATCTGTCCGAATGTCGTTCCAAACTAACCTAATTCGGGCATGTGACTGTTCTCTAGCCGATCAGATGGGTTTTTTGGGCTGTTTTTCACACGGATCCAAAATCCGAAAAAAGGAAAGAAGTAAAATTCCAAATGCATCCGAAGTGAAACAAATTGTTTGTGGGGTTACATGTCTACTCTGCCCTATGCCACAGTATGCAGTGGGGTGGGAGCAGGAGTAGCTGGAGATAGATTGCAGTTGTTTGAGGTCGGTGACAAGTATGGGGGCTGCATATGTACATAAAAGTTTGTTGGTGGAAAAGGGGGGTGGCTGTATGAGCTTTAAGCTGCAATGGGCAACAAACATTTTAAGCTCGGCTAGATGCTGCCTCTGGTCTGCCATGACCTTTGTGACCTCGTAGACATCCAGCCCCAGGCACATGCCAATATTGCAAACACTGATGATAAATGGTGTCCGGTCCTCTGCATGAGGTTATCACAGAACTGGTACACAGTAATTATGTAATGCCAGTGTTTTATCATTGTGTACTGTATGTTAGCAGATAACAAAGAACAGAACAAGGGTATGATGATTTTGCTGTTCTATGTTTATTTGTAGATTTTGCAGATTCTGAAAATTGGCCTTCTATGACTCCTACTTTGATTTGATTTTATTATTCTTACTTATTTATTCTTCATGCTTGTTTTACTTATATACTTATCTATTTTCATTCTTATTGGAGGCCTAGCTATATCTTGACTTGGGGCGGCTATATCTTGACTCAGTGGCAGCACAGGATACAGCAAAGGCATCAAGGGGAATTTAGCAAAACTGGAGCACTTCCCCAGGGCAACCAATCAGCTTCTCTCATTGGTCTCTTCAGTTACGATTTAAAATTGAAAGAGAGAATCTGATTGGTTGCCATGCAAAAATATTGCAAACTCATACAAGATACGATACATAATTACAATGATAATAAATATTATAGTATAAATATAATGAAAAAGAAAAATTTGCTTTCATCAGCAAAATTACCAAGACAGAAAAGAGCAGAAAAAAGAAGACTACTAGCACAAATATAAATTCCAAAACTGTATGTACAGTTAATGAAGAAATGGCTGAAATTTGCATAGTGTATGTCCCGCTTAAGGTTTACCCCCCATGGCTGCTTGTTAATACCCTTTCCTTGCAAGAACCTTAATGGACATCAAGGTCCTATTAAAATGGGGATCCATGACTGCAGAACTGCACCAAACACAAACCTATCAGCTACATGTGATTCAGTGGGGAGGGCTTGTAGAAAACCACTAATGAAGCATTCCTTCACTTCCATACCGCTAAATTCAGCAACCAGAGTTGAAGAAAATACCTGATACTTTGAAGCATGGCGGAACATATGACTTACTTCATGTGACAGCACTGGGCCAATCGCCAAACACCAGTGCTGTCACATGGATTGGGCAGAGTGCTCAGCCATGTGTAGGATCCATCTGGAGCAACTCAGGGCATACACAGAGCAGTTTTTTTTTTCTCCCAGTGTTTGAACTAAATGGGAGGTCAAGTGAAGGTAAAGTGAATATGAACACTTGGGGAAAACACGGGTTCACTCTTTTCAGGTTTTGTTTCCTCCTCCTTCTGATATTGATTTCTCGTATTTTTATCCCTTGATACTAAGCTGCATAGGGACTATAAAACACTGTCATGTCATTTTTCCTTCCAACATACAGTATTTTACACTGCAATGATTAGCAGCCCCTTTCTACAATAGAGTGGGCTTCTGTTAGCAACTAGGAAAAAATGTTAAATCAATTGTCAGCATTGTGAAAAGAAGGTATCAAATGTTCCCATTAACAAATTTATGCCATTGTTCATTCTTGATACGCATCCCCACTGGACACTTCCTTAAATAAAGAAAACTAGTATAATTAAAACCTTTTTTTACTGTTTCTATTGGCAAACCAATTACATATTTAAAAATAACCTTTTAAAAATTCTGCCACAGTTTCTGAAGACAAGAACAATGCTTATAAGAAAATCGAAAATCAGCCAAGAATCTCATAAAATATATAACATGATGTACTGTAATTTCAAAAGCAATTGTCAACATTTTTAAATGTGCAGCTTTTTTTTAAAATAATAATATCTGGTGACACTGCCATAAAGTTTCTTGTTAAGGCACTTCCTGTTAAAAGGGAGACAACACCGTGTTCCTGTCTCCAGATTGTGCTCCTGTGTTGTCACACAAGCTTCCAATGAAGACTACTGGCCATTTCAAATTGTATTACGTAGACATGGTTCATTATTGTCACCATAAGGAAAATGCTCTGAAAGAAAATCATACAGCCATTGCTAGAGTGCACGCATTTAGACAGGCGAAGCAGATCAGTCATGAAATAAAAAATATTGGTCAAATTTGTATGTAATTTTTATTACAAAAAAGGCTATTTTTGATCAGTGCTTTAACAAAGTAAACTTCTTTATTACTGATAAATATATAATGTACATGTATAGAAAGCAGAGCAATTTTTCTCCAAATGAGTTCCTATAAACCTAATGTTTTTATCTATTTCTTAAGGTAAAAAGTTCCTATTTTATTTACTTTGGATTTACTTTGGAATTTTGTAAGCCATGTATTAGGTATTTAGAAGTAGCCCACAGTTCTTTCGTCACATTCTTTGAGAATGGAGATTGCATACTGGGGCCCTGTTAAGTAGGTCCCATGAATTCTAATAGCAGCCCTGCTGGTACTTCAGGGACCTGGCCTCCTGCGGGGCGGCCTGCTTCACCCACCCACTGAACCTGCTGAAGGTGAGTGCTCATCCATGTGCTGGCATGAAAAGAGCTGCCTATTAACGCATGTGTGTGGGGGATGCCCCACGGGGATCACACTGTGTGTGTGATTGTGAGATGTTGTTGTGTATGTGTCATTCTAACTGCCTAGTCTGCAGTTTGTCGTGCATTGGTTCTGGTCTGAGGTCTGCAATGCATTTATTCTGGTCTGAGTTCTGCCATGCATTGGTTCTGGTCTAAGGTCTATTGTGCATTGGCTGTGGTCTGAGGTCTGCCATGCATTGGTCCTGGTCTGAGATCTGCTGTGTATTGGTTCTGGTATGAGGTCTGCCGTGCTTTGGTTCTCGTCTGAGGTCTGCCATATATTGGTTCTGGTCTGATGTCTGCTGTGCATTGGTTCTTGTCTGAGGTCTGCCATGCATTGGCTTTGGTCTGAGGTTTGCCATATATTGGTTCTGGCCTGAGGTTTGCCATGTATTGGTTCTGGTCTGAGATCTGTCATGAATTGGTTCTGGTCTGCAGTCTGCCGGGCATTGGTGCTGGTCTGAGATTTGCATGCATTGGTTCTGGTCATGGCCGACTGACCATTCGGACAGATGGACCATTCAGGGGCCTTATCGCACACACCAGAGTGAGGGGGGGGGGGGCAGGGTTTTGCATACCGCATGTGTGGTATGCGCCCAAACCCCCACTCCGGTCTTAGATTATTGAGTTCCCCTGTCAATTCTCCTACTAATTATCCTGAAATTTACCTACGATAATTGGCAGAATTGGAGAATCTAAAATAGCAACACCAGAAACATTTTGCCATTTAGCTCACTTTCTAAATTGGCTATATTGGTCTAGATTTTGAAATTCTCCTACCAATTCCCCTGCAATTCACCTTTTAGTGAATAGACCTGCTGTGTTCCAAATATTGTGGAGAAATAATTTCTGTAACACAAGAATGTATATGTGGGTGGGGCTTGTATATTGGCGGAGCACAAGGGGGCCCCATAATCTCATATTGCCGGGGGCCCCATGTGTTGTCAGTCCGCCCCCTGGTAGAATCTTCAATCGCGGTGTTTTTGGACGTGATGGAGTGGAAGTGAAAAAAGGCTGGGGAAGGACGTGCAAGGAGCAGCGGTGAAGGAGCGACGCTTTTCCAGGAGATCCTCTTTCTCAAGCTCAAAAGGAAGCTTGAGAAAGAGGATCTCCTCAAAACGTGTCGCTCCTTCACGAGGAGATCTTTTCGAGGAGATCCTCTTTCTCCAGCTCAAAAGGAAGCTTGAGAAAGAGGATCTCGTCGAAACGCGTTGCTCCTTCACCACTGCTCCGTGCACGTCCTTCCCCAGTCACTTCCACTCCATCACGTCCCAAAACACCACGATCAAGACCAGAGGCAGCCTCTCCACTAGCCCTCTGGCACAAACAGCACTCAGTTCAAATTGGTTCTTCATTTCATCCTTCCACTCCTGGGTTCACATTCATACCTGATGGCACCAATTTCAGCCGTCACGGCCAAATCCTAGGGCCTGGTTTGGCCTCCAAGCCATCATCTGGAGACCACCATACACCGAATATGCCTCGCATTGCTAGAGCCCCATTGGGGCCCTCCTTGCCAGGACCCTCGGCTCCTCAAGTAAGTCCCCATTTTTTGTTCATTCTTTTCTACCTGTATCCCATAGACACTGGTTGTCCCTACACCATTCACACTCCCAGGATTTGTGCTCTTATTGTTGAGTTCCTTCAGTGCCTTGGGATGTAGATTATCAGGTCCTAATGCTTTATTTGCATTTAGTAGTTTCAGCCTATGTTATATCCCAGTTTCAGTCAACCACTCAGGTGTATTTCATGTTAAATTTTGTGTTTTACCATGTACATCAAAAATATTGAAAACAAAATTGTTAACGGGTTATATTCAGAGATCTGTTCAGGTTTGCCATTAAAAACTGTTATATAGAGATATCTCTTGTTTAATCGGTGTTCTTTAGTTATGAGCTAACGGTGAGTAACTAATTATTTTGCATCAGCTTCACAAAACAATAGTTACAGTCCGTGACATTTTCCATACTGACCTCATTTATCAGCAAGAACTCATTATTTTCTTATATATAGCACATTATCAAGTGTTAAGTAGCGATACTTCCCACACATATCTGGAAGTTATGTTTCTCATTGTACTAAAGCAAATGAAAAGTACATTCTAGATTAAACTTTCTTTTCATATATCTGTGGTTTTGCTTGAAACTTGTTTTTAAACCTAAAGAGTAATTTCACTTTTGTTGAGAAAATAATCAATCCTCCCTGGGTGATTTGTGCACATTGCATGGATTTTTAACAAACTTTGTTGCAGTTTCCTACCTGTTTCTGTTCTGAAGAAAAAGCTGATTGTTGCAGCATGTCCTTTCCAAACTGATTTCTGAATGGCAGAGTCTGTGTTGATTATAACCAGCTGGTGGACTTCCTGTGTTGTAATAGGGTAGGGTGCAGTGTTGGCATCCCTTTAGTAGTGATTAACCCCCAGGGAGTTTCCCACCAAAGGTGAAATTCCTATGGCAAGGGATGCCAAAAATTGTACTTGTATCTGAGTACAAACGTCTGGGAAAATCAGTCAGCCAATCACAAAAGCAAGAAGTGACATTTTTTAAGCATTCTGTACACCAACTGTGTACGGAACACCTCCAGGTCGCCATATTGCATTGAACTTTTTTGATAGATTTAGAAAATTACAGCATCTACAGTTTTAAATGGAAATTTCATTTTTAATATCAATAATTTACAAAATGGGTTTTGTGACAGTTGTATATGCTATACTGATTTTTTTAAAGGATTTTTTCATTTTTATATTTTTAAAGTTACAATTGCAGGAATGCCAAATGGTGTTGAAACTGGCAAAAGGGATTATTACACAGCCACATACACCATTTTTCTACGTTTTTCATATTCTATACTAGACTGGAAATAGAAAAAGCTAGAATCTGACTAACTATTACCAAGTTATTCACACAGTACTTGCTAATAGCGATAAGCTTCGGGTTCGGTTTAAAGGTGGCCATACACTGTACAACCATCGCAAGACCTTAGTCTTGCGATGGTTGTAAAGGGATTAAAAAAAACGTACGATCTGCCTATTTTGGACAGGCAGATCGCAGGGAAGGGGCGGGCTGAGGGGCGGGCTTGCGATGACCGCAATGCTGAACGGGCAGTGTGCGCGTGCGCACACCGGCCCGTTCAGCATTTGTCTTCCGAGCACCGTTCTAACCAGCCGAGAATCGTACGATTCCCGGCTGGTTTTCGAACATGCTGGTTCGACGGAAGACGTGCGACCGTACAGTAGATGCCTGTA
>NW_017306320.1:2554499-2600369 GCF_000935625.1 Nanorana parkeri | reverse complement strand
AATGGCCAGGCTCGTCCAGTTTTCCCACCTGAGCCTCCAGTTGCTTCACCTGGAAGTCATTCATTTAGTGGTAGTATAACTAGCACCACTAAATGACAGATTTCCTGTCAGTTGGCTTATTTCACATTGTAAACTATACAAGAGATATCCCGGATGACATGATTGATCAAATACAGCCGTGACCAAGATGAGGGGGGCGCCATATATCCAGCCCTCCTCCCTATGTAAATGAGTATGGGGTACTCATTCCAAAAAAAGTAAAAGCCTATAAACACACAGACACTGTGAAAAGATCCTTTATTAAAATATAAATAAATAAAACACATTGTTCAGTGATGTAGATCCGGCTTCATACAACCAGACCGGTTTGTTAATGTTCAGCACCTGGCCAGAGAGCTGTCATTTGCAATGAGAGTATTGGTGGGAGAGCATCGTTGATGCGCAAATCAACGTGTCTTGCTTTATTCATCATGCTTAATGTTAGAAGAACTATACTTACAATGGGTTTCAGACAGATGTTCAGGGTTCATGGATTTTTTCAAGTGTTTAGTGTACATCCAGCAAACCAAACTTTGCTTGGTTCACTTATCACTACTTGCCAACTGTTCCTTATTTGTACAGACAGCCCTTTGTTTGGAGAGGTCTTCAAGCCGAATCATAAAATCTCCCTTTTTATGGCGTACTAAGTGTGATCATGGAGGTTCGCAGAGGAGTCCACTGCTCTTGAACATGAATATTCAGGATACAATTCTAGAGGATATGAGAATACGTTGGCTGTGTGGGAATCGTGAACCCTCCTGTCTGTTGTGCTGTTGCTAGGTGCTTACTGTTTATATCCAAGGCCATCCAGAGCAAGATGCTTTGATATTCATTACCATGGACACAGTCATCTTGCAAACGGTTCTAAAGTTCATCTTGTGCAGCTCGGCTGACTGTTTAGATAGCTAAACCTTTGTGTTTGTTGGTATCATCTTCTGTATATTCGTGGATCTACATTTTTATAAACCATCTAAACGCTGCATTTTTATATACCAGCTCAGTGTCACATTTTATAAAACGGTTCAGTGCCACATTAATGTATACAAAATCAATATCACAATATTGTATACTAGCTAAGTGACATTTTATTATATAACAGCACAGTAACACATTACAATATACAAGCACAGAGTGTCACAGCAGTCCTTTGACTACTTATGGAGCATTCTACGTCCTGCCCTACCCCACACTTTCCTATGGTCATTCTTATAAAACTGACTAAAATCTAACTGCTGTAGTGCCAGGATATGTAGAATATTGACTTGCTCTGTAATTGGTTGATTCCCACTTAGATGTTTGGTCTACACAGCATACATGTTTGCACTATTAAAGAAATATTGTAATGACCAACTTTGTACCTTTACCATCTGGTGGTTGGTACTGTACGCTGCAGCAAGGCCAAGCTGACATCTGAGCCTCATTAACTACATACAGAGGGAACTACCTATGGGGAACTAAAGGTGGCCATACACTTTACAACCATCGCAAGACCTTAGTCTTGCGATGGTTGTAAAGTAATTAAAAAAACGTACGATCTGCCCATCTTGGACAGGCAGATCGTACTTGCGATCATCGGAAGCCCGCCCCCCTAAGGGGCGGGCTTCCGATGACCTCAATGCTGAATGGGCAGCGTGCGCATGCGAACAACGGCCCGTGCGGCATTGATCTTACCATATCGTACGATTCTCGGCTGGTTTTCTAGCATGCTTCTGAGACAAAAGACGTGCGATTAATCCCGCGATTATCGTGCGATAATCGCACACTGTATGGGCACCTTTACACCCAGTCCCTAATTGACAGGTTCAGTTCATCTGTGTGAACCTTACTACTCTTTTGTATTAGCTTCCTGTACTTTGGATTACATTTATGTCTGCCACCTGCCTGAACCCATAACCTGTCTGTCTGCCTCTGAAATTGGTACTGCGTGTGGTTGTCTGCTGTTGTTCTGCCCAACCTGTCCGAGGACTTGCATCACTTGTACAACCATCCTGTCTGTTGTTGGCTGTTTCCACTTGTAACAAAGAGAGTTTGCCGAACTCCATGACAAATATATGCCGCTCTAACCTCTTTCGTGTGTGTGCACAATGACATCCCTGCATGAACTGGAATATAAGTGAAGGGTCACACAACAAGGTATCATGAGACAAGAGCCTACAATCTCCTTTTATACATACGAATAATAATATGCTACACTGTGGCGGCACTGGATTTTAAGCAACTCGGTTTAATGGCATAGTCCACCTGTTACTAAAACTGAATAAATGCCAATAAATAAGATCCAAATTGATATTTATTACATTTTTGTAATTGAGACTGCAATTTGTGCAATGTGGGTGCAATTTACAGACTCCTACATTGCTTACATCACAGCCCCAAGAAAAAGGTAAGGAGGTATAACCTTCGGTTATGGGGCTGAAGGAAGTAATAAATGGACAAGTGCGGTGACGTCCCTGCACTCGTGCTCCATTGAGATCTGTGAGTACCTCTGATGCAGTGGTAGATCAGATTTCTAGTCTTTGTATTCATAGAACCCTGTGAATGGATCTGTGAATGCCCGCACAGCCATGCTAAATGCAAGAATCAACAGGAAGCTCCAGAGAACAGTTGGAGAATGTGACCATGCTTCATGTTACACAATGAATATGGGTGTAGCACGAAACATGGTCAGAAAGGTTGACTAAATTCAAGGGACTTTTGGACCTTGGCACAGTAGTTTTCTGAATTATATTAGCAGTTCCCAGATTTCACTGGTTGCTTGAAGTCGTTCTTTAAAACTGGATCTCTCCTTTTTTTTCCCAGAATTTCTTTGTGGCGACAGATTTTACAGAATTCATACAGCTAGGCAGTGTGAGCTTTACAGTATACTGCAGAAACTGTCATTTCCAAATAAACTTACCTGGTCTCATTTATCCTGATGGTAATTAATAAAGGGGTGAGGATCTTTGTACACTTAGGCTCCATTCACACATAGTGGTAGCGTTTTACGTGCCTTTTGTTGCACGGAAAACTGCGCTGAAAGAACCCGTGCAAACATTAACATACACGCAGATTCCGCATGTTGGTGGCTATTACTATAGCCAGAACGTGCGGAATCCGCCCATAGAATTCATGCTTGTACTATTTTGCGGGATGCGCGGTTTCGTACGCAAAAGTCTGAACAATGCACATTGCAACGCATTGTTTTTTAGGTTTAGAGCGGTTCGTACGGCCGAATACGCGCAGAAAACTACTCATGTGTGAATGAAGTCTTAGAGCTGCAGCAGACTAAGGTTTGGTGCTATACTATTAGCTGTACCCCCCAGCCCATTCCAGTATTGATGCTTGAAGAAAGGTATTGAATTATTCTATATTATTTGCAGGTATCTTTGCCTGTGATTAATATGTATGCTAAAATATTTTATGTGAAAGAGGGCACCCCCAGAAACCATACAGATGAGCTTGCTCATCACTCGAGGAGAATTGTAGGAGGAGAGTTGGTAAAATGTAAAATTTCAGAATAAAGTTTTCTTTGCCAGAAGACATTAAAGGGGGTTATCAGAAATCCAAGAACGATCTCATCACCATCAGGGCAGCTTATTTTTACAGCATCGCATTGTGTGCCATAATCTTGCAAAGTTCAAATCTGTTGACCTTGCATATTTCAATACAAAACTAATGGCACAGACGGGAAAGGGTGCAGATGCCATTTATCCGAGGTGAAAGTAACTTTTAAATATGGCAACTGTCATCTTATGTCTATAGGCTGTTTAATTCCTGCATCTGACTTTATCCAGCATCAAACAAGAAATCTAAACCGAAAGAGCTGTTGAGACTCTGATTACAGGTCTGAGGGAACAGGGGAGAAAGGAAAAGGATGTATTCATAAACTAGCTTGATTTGCCTGCTTATATCAAAGTGATAAAATGTGTTAAAACATGTACATATCCTTTACCTGACTAGTAAATGGAATATATTCTTCTCATCTCAAGGGAAGACTGAAATGTTTCCTTATATTTTTCGCTTCAGCATCTCTCATATATTGTTGGAGAAAGTATCCACTAGAGGTCCTTGCTCAAGCTAACTCAAACTATCACCAAACTCCAATGGCACCGAACAAGTGTCTGTAGAAGAACTGCACTATCCAGCGTCTGAATAAAATCTAAAATATTGAGAATGCCTACTCATATATCACTGAATTAGAGCCAGCACATGATGCTGAGCAATCCCAGTAGATTATCTTTAGCATAATATATACTACAACTCAAATGGCATATATAAACTTAAACTCAGCACATTTCTGGGGTCATTTAACAAGGCAAAGTGCAGTTACCCACAAAGCAAGCAATCACCAGTTACCCTGCATTGCTCTGACCGCTCTCTACAGTCTGGAGTAATATTTTCCTACAAGTAGCTGACTTGGTGTTCAATAACCATAGAAAAAGTTTGCCTATTGTCCTATTTAAGATTCTGTTAGTCAAAAGTGGCAGCACATCCGTGTTAACTCACACTAAACTCCAGGGAGTCACCCTGTCACTTTGCATGATGTAAAATCAGCCTGGATTCATCTGACTTACCAGAGATCTGACCCGACTATATTACCTGTATGGTTGCCAGGGACCCATAGGGTCTGTGTTGATGGCTTTTTAGTCTCATCAGATGGGTTTTACATTCCCATACGGTCTATGGAAATACAAAACAGGTCGGAAGGAGGTCAAATGCAACTGTCAATTCTGAATGATCTCGGAAGCAGAAACCGATGGTAAACCAATGCCATGGACATTTAAAAATGACTGATCTGTCCTTTTTTTTTATATATAGCTGTCAGTCTCCCCATTGGGGAGATAACCTGTATTTCTGTGTTGAGAACGAATATCACTGTGGATAGTTGTCAACATAGCCGGAAGCGAGGCAGTGAAATCACCTGTTACGGTGACAACTGTCTGAGGGGGGATTTTATGTTGGGGAGATTAAATACTGTGGTGTCATTGGAACTGGAAGTAAGGTTACCTATCCCTTACTTCCGCTGCGCAAAAAAAAGAAAGCGCTGCGCAAACTGTTGGCGCTATATAAATACTATGTAATAATAATATGTAATAATAATCCCCAAGGGTGACATAGACATGTATATTCCTGACAGGGGATCAAGAGCTGTCCCCACTCTGTCCATAGGAAAAAAAAGAACTGGCGTTCTAGTAAATTGAAGTGTGAAAAGTGCCAGATTATATCCACTGCACAGAGATTTTCCAATAAATTGTGAAATAATAAGCACATCTGATGTTCAGAAGGGCCCCACCGGTGGATCATCCTGATCCTCAGTCAATTATACCCTGTTTCCCCTAAAATAAGACCTACCCAGAAAAAAAGACCTAGTGCGTTTTTGTGAGCCAAAAAAAATATAAGACAGTGTCTTATTTTCGGGGAAACGCGGTAGCATCAGGCTTTATATTGCCACATAGTGTTGTTTGCAATAAATGTGCATTTTTATTACTTTCTTCTGAAGCAACTCTATTAGTATACTCAGACTAAGTGAAAATAAATATGTAGGTAGTATATCTTGCCATCTTAGCATCAATTCAAGGGTACTAACCGCACTGCCTGACATACAGGCAAGCCACTAAAAACGGGAAGCTGGGGAAGCTTAAAAATCCATAATCAATCAACAAAAGTCCATAGTTTGTGGCATTTACTTCCAGGTCTGCCTTGTAAATGAGCATTTACAGAGAAGTGCCTTCTGCTTTTGAAGAGGTTTATTTACAGGTTTAAGTCTGAAAGTACATATACACATACATACTCATACTCTATTCTTTTCACATTATTACAATTACAACAGAAGCCTGAACAGTCTAGTAGTCTTGCACGATCATCACTGTTCTTCAGAAATGTCTTGCAGAAAACCTACCCATATGCTATGCCATGAACAGCAATTACATATGGTGGCTTGAATGCCTCCTTCAGTGGAGTAAATATGAGTCACAAAGAAACATCTTGTAACAAAGCAAATACAAGGAATGTTACATGCAGAACTTGAGGTTTTGTAGCAGCTGCATCTAATGTGACCATTAGCTACCACTGGATTACAGATTGGCGCCATCTACTGCTGGGTCAAACAACAGATGTAAAAGTAAACCCTTAGTGAACATATAATTAGCTGCAGAATTTAACAGCTATCATCTATAGGTGCCTGCAAATACCTTTGATTATTCTAGAGCTCCTTGAGTGTTGCAATCTCAGGATGAAAAAACATTCCTCAGGCGTGTTCGGTTGCTCAGCCGCTGTGAGTGCTGAGTAAGCAAACTGCCACTGAACGCTGCGCTGCAAGTCAGCGCTCAGCACTGCAAACTTAGCACTCGAATTGGAAGTGAATGTGGATGCAGAGTGCTGAGTGTGATGGAGAAGCTGGGGACAGAGCACCAGTGGCCATTTTAACTGTGGGCACACCTGACAGTGCTGGAGAAAGGTGCCTGAACCCTGATGGAGGAAGTCAATTAAGTGTGGGAACCTACAATGTAACGTTTTAGTGGACGAGCACACAAAATATTAGCTGGAAAATTGTATTTATTAGTCAAAAATATTATCCTCCGCCATTTTTCTTAGCACTGTGCACCTGAAGGGTTCAGTAAAAGCTGCTGCAGCAAACTGAAGTGCTGCAGAACAGCTACTCAGCGCTTGGATAAGGAACTGAACACGTCTCAGGTCTGAAAATCTCAACTGTGGTCCGCACACTGCAATATGAGTCTCTCTATGACTCTGTGAGAGCGTTAAACTGACAAATGGGGGAAAGGTATTGGGTTGGGGTGACAGGCTGGAGGCAGTAGCTGGAGGCTGCATTAAAGATGATCCATTCAGAGCTTGTATTCTTTAGGACTATCCTATTTATTAGTATCTCAACCAGAATACAGTTTTCATAGTAATGTGAGGATTGGATTCTGGCCTGGATAGTAAATATATGGGATAATCCCAAAGAAAGCAAGCTCTCTATTTACCATTTTGACAAAGTTACTGTTGGATCAGCAGATTTTAATGCTGATGGACTAGCAGAGCTTTAGTTTGGAATGGGACTGCCAGCTTTGGTTCCAGAAGCTGCGCACACAACACGTTACATGTGCTGCTATAAGAGTTAATTCAAGAAAAATACTAACAAAATAAAATAAATATCTCGAAAATACACACTATTTTCACAATAGTAGAGTCATATATAATAAAAATATGTGGCCCATGCAAATGTTTTTTCTTAGTATTTATACATATTCCAGTTTTACAATTGACCTGCTGGTAATGTGTGTGCAGCAAGCATTTTGATTAAAAAAAATCTCATTTACAAGCCTGTTATCAAAACTTTCATAAGCATTTAGAAATGTGCCAGCAAAGTGACAGCAATATTCAGCTCAAGAACATTTTAGGAACATCACGGCCTACAGTAAGGATAATGTTTCTCGTCTTATTTAAAACACATTTCCCAAGGCAAGTTGTGTTCTTTTATAAATCAGTCATTTGTAATATCTTATGAAGCAGAAAGTTCTATTATATCACAAGATACAAAAATAGTTTCAAAGTACAAAAATATTTCTGTTGCTACTAATGTAAGCAAAATGCAACACTGAATGATTTTATAGGTAAAGTGGGCCTTGCGCTTGAAGAGTTTCTCTGGCTATGAAATCAGTCAGCATGGCTGGCGATAATGGAGCACAACCAACCTTTACCATAAGTTCCAGCATACAAAGAAAATCGTATGCCTTGTTTTTGTCCATGGTAATGTTGTTGGTAACATCACACAAATCCACAATGACTATTACAGTGGTAATGACTAGAGCATAACGCTTCCAAGAACAAGCAAATCTGGTATTCCTCTCTGAGGTCATCCCATTTATTGAAAGATCTCCATGTTATCTCCATTTCATTATTGTAACTACTTCTACCCTAAAGTAGCTGCAAACCCGATCACAAAATGATCATATAAGCTTTAAAGAAGAATGCCCAGCAAACGAAAAACATACAAAATGAGCACTTAACCCTTGCAGTGTGGGGAGGGGGGTAGCCCAACTGTAGGGGTTAAGTGCTCGTTTTGTCTATGGGGCTCAAATGAAGCTGCATTACTCACCTAATCATGGGTCCCGCCAGCTGCCTCCATGCTACCGGTCCCCAAAGCTTCTTCTCTGGCTCTGGCGGTCTAAGGACTGCTGACATCATCACGTCTTATGCAGGTCTATTAACCTGCATTAGACATGAGGGTGTTGAGGGATATTCTATAGTTGGAGTGGAGGGGGAGAGAGGTGAGCGCTGACTGCCATGAGGCTGAGGACCAGGTGAGCAATACAGCTTTAATTGAGCCCCCCCCAAAAAGGCATTTAATCCTTGCAGTTCGGGGGGTAGCCCCACTACCAGGGTAAGTTTTTTCTTTACCTAGATTTCTTTGTTAACATGTTAATGTAAATTTATTCTGCAACTTTTATTAAATGCTTCTCACATGAAGGTCCTTATTCAAGTATGTCCTGCTATGGAGTAACAACTGTCTCCCAGTTGTGCTCCTGAGTTGTTACCCTGCTACATGATCCTCTGGCCATGACTGCAAGAAGCTGTGTCACACATTGCACAAGCATGGTCCACTGTTGTCACTCACTGGAAGCCAGTCCAGAGCAATGATGTGCATTCAATGGTGGAGTAAGTGCTTGTAGTGAAGAATTAACTAGACGGAGGCTGGAGGAGATCAGCAGCACTGAGATGCCAAATTAGGTGAAAACAGTAATTTATGTAAAACAAAACATGCCATTCCATGCTTTAAAAACTAAATGAAATCCAGTTAGATCTATTTTTAGGCTGAAGCCTAGTAAAAGATTTTTTGGGAATACAGCACGTCATATAATTTACCTTTACTAAAATGTTTCCTATGTCCTTCTGGCTGCTGGTTACTTTAAAAATTCTTCCATCAGTGAAGCCGGATCCTACTTACAGTGGTGATCTTCCGGTGCTTCAGGGGTTAAGAGCAGTGTTGACACTGAAGTACCCCTCTGCTCACCCTCCCTTTTTAACTCTCTTAATTATTTTCACAAAATCCAAGGTGTTCTGTGAATGGATGAGGGGAGATCCTTTCCTTCATCTGCCCTACTCTCCCCTCATCCATTCACAGAACACCTTGCATTCTGTGAAAATAATAAAGGGAGTTTGGTGAATGGACAAGGGGGAAGGAAAGGGAGGCAGACACAGGGATCCTTCACTACCAAAGCCTCTGCCTCCCATTCCCGCAGCACCAGATCACTGCTGTGAATAGGATCCGCCTTCATTAGAGGGAGGATTTTTAAATTAACCAGCAGCCAGCAGAACATTAGATAAACATATGAGTGGTAAATTGACTGACTAGTGATGCATCGCCAACAAATAATTCTGGCAACTCCAAAGGTGAGAGCTACCTGATTGAATACCCACCTGCTTCCACAGCCATGAATTTTCATTCATCTAGTTCACCAGTAGCAGTCTTAAGGTGCCCATACACCTGCCGATTAACGTACGATAATCGGCAGGTGTATGGGCAGCGCTCGACCGCATTTACTGAACGGTCGCACGACTTTCCTCTTACGCACACTGCCCGCTCAGCATTGCAATCATCGGCAAGCCCTCTCCTCAGTGGGTAAGGCTTGCGATGATCGCAAGTACGATCTGCCTGTCTAAGATGGGCAGGTCGTACGAAATTTTAATGACCTTACAACCATCACACAACGAAAGTCGTGCGATGGTTGTAAGGTGTATGGGCAGCTTTAGGCTAGCCATACTTAGATTTCTCTCATTCATTCTGTGGGCTGGGATAGGTAGCCTCCTGTAGACTCTAGCCACTTGGGATATGTGACATGGCTATCCCAAGAGGATACAGGATCAGGGTCAAGTCATTCTCATCTAGACAAAAATAGAGGCAGGGTAGAAGGTAAACACAGAAAAAAGACAGACAGCCCTTTTCCTGCCACCGACATATGTCATACTTGGCTGGCAGCGCCTGCATGTACATAAATAGCAGTCATTAATATGTTTACATTTGTACTCCAGGTTCCCTAGTCTGCCTATTTATGTCTTTCTAGTGCAAGTGATTTGCCCCCACCCCAGCAATGTGTCCTGGACCCACCTATCTTTAATGGGTGCCCAGGACCTCCACGGTGGATGTCAAGGCGAAGAGCAATGGGTAACCAGCAAACTTGCTGATCTCCCCTCTGAAGAATGACACGCCAAGCAGTCGTCATTACCATGTTCCGTTCTGTCATTCCCCGGCCTTCTTTCACCAGACTGCAAATGTTGTGAAAACATAGTGTGGGTGCCAGGTTCTCATAAAGAGAACCAGTCACCTGCACTATACTATCACATAGGGGACTTATTAACCCCATGTGACAGCAATAAAGGTTTAAAAATGAACATTTAGAAAAAAAACTATTCTAGAAAGGACCCCACCCCCTTACAATAAATACTTTTCCTTGTTGCACTCCTTACCGAAAGTCCCTTGTGACGTGTGTTGTCGCTTGCAGTGACTGTGGATAGCGCCGCAAATATCAGCAAAATGTAGAAATGTCACCAGCACACCAAAAGATTTTAGAATAGCAAAAGTTAATTTATTGAAGTTCCTTGTCACATGAACAAGCGCTTTCGGGGGCCACACAGGGTCCCTTCATCAAGCTTTAGCATTGACGATTGACATTGCTGATAACATTTCTACATCCCACCCCCATACAAACACAAAATTGTACATTGGGTACGCTCGTGTACGTAAACGACTATTGCGTCACACATATTAGTTATTGCCATTCAAGCTGTAGTGAGATCAATAATTTCAGGGCCATCATTCACTCTGAACTTAAAGTGACATTAAACCCTCAGATTTTTTTAACATAAACCAATACTGTAATGTGTGCCTTACTGTAATCCATGGTTGTTTCCCTTCTCTTTGCTGCTCTTCCTTTTAAATCCTCATGTCTTCTCATGCTTGGGGAGAACTTCCCTTTGCAGCTGAGTGCCTCTTCCTGTAGTGCTGGCTCAGGTTGTGAACCTACACACAGACACCATGTATCCATTTCAGAGACAAGGCAGTCTGCTGCAAAACAGAAGTTCTGCCCAGCATGAGAAGAGATACAGATTTAAAAGGAAGAGCAGCAAAGAGAAGGGAAACAACCATGGATTACAGTAAGGCACACATTACAGTATTGTTTTATGTTAAAAAATCTGAGGGTTTAATGTCACTTTAAAGGCTATAAAGCAACGCCTGCAGACAAGCTTTCATGGGCAGGGCCCTCCTAACCATCTTGTTTTGAATTGTATTGTGATTGTAATGTCTTCCTTATATTGTAAAGCTCTGAGAAAATTGTTGGCGCTATATAAATCCTGTATAATAATAATAATTATGGGCACTGTCGCTTTTCGCCATTTCACAGGCGCATGCATTTTTTAGGCTTGACATATTTGGTATCAATTTACTCAACGCAATCTCATCTTTTAGATGTTACCAAAATAATCGTTTGAGTGCCCTAAAATGATTTGAGTGTATTTTCTCTGAAAATATGGGTTTGATAAGCAGTTGTGCTGATAGCGTGTGACATAAAACAAAAATGTAAGTGCGACCATTTCATTCTCCAAGGTCTCTGCTTTTAGAATGATAATTTCATGGTGAGGTTAACAGGCATCTCAACTCTCCCGGATGCTCCGGGAGTCTCCCGCTATAAGATAGTGGCTCCTGGACACCCGGGAGAGAAACATTTTCTCCCTGAAAGGTTTACTCTGCTGTATCTAGCAGAGTAAACCTTTCTCTGCTGTTTTTTTTTTTTCATTTTTCTTGACATCGATGCTGCTTGCCGCTTTTAGAAGAAAAAAAAGGTATAGGAACGAATAGCTAGATTGCTATTGCAAATTGAAATAGCCAATAGCAGACTAGCTATTGCACCCGCCCACTGCTGCTGTCAATCAGCAGAGGTTGACCTGAAGTTCTCCATCAGGTCCTCCTTTACTGACTGCCAGCAGCAGAGGGCGGGTGCAATAGTCAGCTTGTTATTGGCTATTGCAAATTGAAATAGCCAATAGCAATCCAGCTATTAGTTCCTATGCTGTTTTTTCTTTCTTTTATTCAGACAGCAGTAGCTGTCAGAATACTAAACAAACAGCAGATAGGAAGGGAAGCATTAGTTTCTTTGCTATCATACAGAGGGCACCTCCCTGAAATGAGAAGGGCACCTCCTTGAAATGACTTATTTCAGGTTGGGATCCCTGGGTGAAATAACCTTCAGGCCTGAAATGTGAAAAAAATTAGAAAATGTCTCTGGCAGCGAAAAGGTTAAGAGCCATTGCTGTACTGCATGAAATGCTTCTGTAAGACAGGTTCTCTTTACACATGATGCCATGCAGTAATTCATCACAATGTGCACTAGGACCCATACCACTTTACTTCACTCGCATGTCTAGGATTAAAACATTGTATAAAATTACTATATATGCGCAGGGACATGACGGCCCTTAAACACCGAGTTACGTTCTCGGTGTTTAGAGCCAATATTCATATAAGCAAGAGCCACTGCACCGCCGGCCCAGGGCGGCCGCTGACGCACTAAACAGGCCCAGAGCCGCCGTACACAGTTGCCTTGGTGACCGCTCAGCAGTAGAGGCCCGGTTGCTATAGGAACCGAGTCCTCTCTTCCTCTCTACCTTGCCTCCCCCCCCGCCGTGACGTCACTCCCATAGGCGACAGCTCTGCGCAAGCGCGCTCAGGTGGGGTGGGCGTGGCTATGAAGTGCGCTCGCTAGCTTTCAGCCGGAGGGATATAGCGGGCGCACAGGCCGGAAGTACCGTTCGCAGAGCTGTTTCCGGGGGGGAAAGCGTTCAGTGGGACTCTCCGGGGGGTTGGTTGTCAGGGGGACGGGGGGCTTGCAGGCCCGGGGCCCCAAGCTCTCAGGCGGTGGGGGCCCGGAGAAGATGGCCGAGTCACGAGCGCCGAGAAATTGAAGCCGCGCGGATAGACGGACTGAGAGAGCCCCGGAGGAGGATGAGCCTGCTGTGTGCGCAGTATCTCCGGTGAGGGCACACTGTCAGCTGTCACATTGTACAGCCAGGGCTGCTACGGGGGGTGGCCGGGAGCTCTTCCTAGTCCGGGGACCATGCTGACCCTACAGTGTGCTCTACAGTGCCCCCAATATGGAGCACACCGACCACCCACTGTCACTGCTACACGAGAGCAGCACCATGGTTCCCAGCATCGGTATTATATAGTATAAATCCTCCAGATCAAGATCATTCTAATATAGTATATAACCTCCAGATCAACATAATTCTAATATAGTATATAACCTCCAGATCAACATCATTCTAATATAGTATATAACCTCCAGATCAACATCATTCTAATATTGTATATAACCTTCAGATCAACATAATTCTAATATAGTATATAACCTCCAGATCAACATAATTCTAATATAGTATATAACCTCCAGATCAACATCATTCTAATATAGTATATAACCTCCAGATCAACATCATTCTAATATTGTATATAACCTCCAGATCAACATCATTCTAATATAGTATATAACCTCCAGATCAACATCAATATTATATAGTATATAACCTCCAGATCAACATCAATATTATATAGTATATAACCTCCAGATCAACATCAATATTATATAGTATATAACCTCCAGATCTACAACATCATTATAATATAGTATATAACCTCCAGATCTACAACATCATTATAATATAGTATATAACCTCCTGATCTACACCATCATTATAATATAGTATATAACCTCCTGATCTACAACATCATTATAATATAGTATAATACCTCCTGATCCACTTAATTATATTATATCACTTCCTGATCCATATAATTATAGTATATTACCTTCTGATCCACATCATTATATTATAGTATATTACCTCCAGATCAACAGTATTCTTATTATATAGTATAATACCTCCATCTACAGTATTCACATTTTATAATGTATCTCCTCCTGATCTACAAGATCATTATAATAATATAGTATGTTACCTTCTAAACCACATTAATATATAGTATGTCACCGACTGATCAACAATATTCTTATTATAGAGTATATCACCTCCTGATCCCCAGCATTCTTATGATATAGTGTGTGCTCAGTGATGACACATCATATGCAAAGTACACACAGTTATGTGTACATCACCTCCTATATTGTATTATGCTGCTATTTTATAGTACGCTGTTGAGCCTTCAGATATATTATGTGTATATGTTCATAATATAGTATTTTGATATAGTTTGGTAAGCTTTTATAATGTTTTAAAATACTGTATAATATTTTGTTTACTCTTCTAGTCCACAGCAAGTGTTTGTTTAGATACCTGTCATAGGTGCCCCTCTTTTTCTGGCAGAGTCAGCAGGAACGTTTAGTAGAGACACAGAAGTAAAAATAAACAACAAACCAAACACAAAACTTCCTCAGTTAGTCTAGGCCTGGATTACACCTAGGAGTTTTTCAGCAGTTCGAAAAGCGCTTTTAACTGCTCAACACAAGAAATCCCAGGACTTTAAATGGCCCTGGTTCACACCTAAGCAGGAAAACGCCAGACACCTGAAAAGGGCTTCTTTGGGCAGTTCAATGCACTTTCCCCCGCCTCCATAGACTTAATTGGAAATGCCCAAAAACGAGCAACAGAAGTATGTTGCACATTCTTGGGAGCGTTTATACGTGCGTTCTTCCATTGCCCACAATGGTTTATGAGCTGCCAATCAAAACACGGGTCTTCGCGTACACTCGTTAAAACGCGCATACAAATGTGCACAACGCGCAAATAACCGCATTCTGCTAACACGTGTATAAACGTGCAAAACAGTGCTGCCTAGGTGTGAACCAGGGCTTAAACAGAAAAGCAATCTTCAGCTGATCTGTGCTACATAGTACGGTTTTCTTATCATTATAGGGCATATATATATAGAGCTGACAATTTACATAGCGTGCCTTCACATCAGTCCCTGCCCTCAATGAGCTTGCAATCTAAAGTCCCTATCTCACATACAGGGCCAATTTAGACAGGAGCCAATTAACCTTCCAGCATGTCTTTGGAGTGTGGGAGGAAACTGGAGTACCCGGAGGAGGCCCACGCAAGCACACGGAGAACATGCAAACTCCTTGTAGATAGTGACATGACCAGGATTTGAACCAGGGACCCCAGTGCTACAAGGCAGAAGTGCTAACCACTTGAACAGAAACTGTTAGAGAAGTATGTGCGGTACCGTTGCTGCCATTGTATTGAACATTTTCGCAAGGTTGGTGGAGTTTCTGTACGTCAAAATTGGTACGATTAACACTGCTCATGCGCAGACGTAAATGCGTGCGGTTGATTAACGCAATTCGCCCAGGTGTTTTTTTTTTAAACTACCGCTTATTGAACCTTGCGATGATCGGGGCAGGATGGGGCCGCTGTGCAAAAATTGTGCGACAGTTCGATCATCGGACAAAAAGTTTAGTCTGATGATCGCAAGGTGTATGGGCACCTTAAAAGGGACACCTGTTCCGGTGACAACAGTCTGAGAGGATATTCCTTACTTCAACATCCTCTCACTGTTGTGTTTTCGATACAGGAAATTAAGGAAAAATTCCCCAACAGGACAGAGAACAAAAAAACTGACAGGGTTTTAACCATTCTCTGTACAAAACTAGGAAGAAAAGGCCTCGGGGCCCCAAGCGGTTAACCCCGGGGGAGACAAAATAATTTGGCGTTCAGGAGCCAGTCTTTAGGAGCAAGCTCCATTGACAACAACTAGAGGACTGCTCTAAAGTTATACGCCAGCTATAATTGCTAAGGTTTCTTGGCTCCTGGGATTTGTCCTTGTGTCCAAGGTTGGGTTATGGTGTATTATAGTGTTCTAGTTTCCCACAGGGGACTGTACTTATCCATCATCACTAACCTGTAATATGGTCTTCCATTTCCTGATATACACCGATTTAACCATAACCTTATGACCACTGAAATGTGAAGTGAATATCATTGATCATCTTGTTACAGTGGATGGGATATATTAGGCAGCAAGTGAACATTTTGTCCTTGAAGTTGATATGGTGGAAGCAACAAAAATGGGCAAGTGTAAGGATTTGAGCAAATCCTTACACTTGCCCATTTTTGATCAGTGCCTGATCAAACAGAGCATCGCAGTTTGTTGTGCATAGCTGCAGACTGGTCAGGGTGCCCATGCTGACCTATGTCCACCACCAGACACGCCAACAATGGGCATGTGAGCTTCAGAACTGGATCACAAAGCAATGGAAGAAGGCATCCTGATCTGATGAATCACGTGAGCGTTGCTTACTTGGGGAAAAGATGGCACCAGGATGCACTACAAGAAGAAGGCAAGCCAGCGGAGGCAATGTGATGCTTTGGGCAATGTTCTGCTGGGCAACCTTAGGTCCAGCCATTCATGTGGATGTTATTTTGACGCACGCCACCTACCTGAACATTGTTGCTGACCACATACACCCCTTCATGAAAACTGTATTCCCTGATGGCAGTGGCTTCTTTCAGCAGGATAATGTGGCCTGCCACACTGCAAAAACGGTTCAAGAAAGTTTTGAGGAACACAAGAATGAGTTTGAGGTGTTGACTTGGCCTCCAAATTCTCCAGACCTCAGTCCAACCGAGCATCTGTGGGATGTGCTGGAAAAACAGCCTCACCTCACAACGTACAGGACTTAAAGGATCTCCTACTGACAGTTTGCTACCAGATACCACAGCAAACCTTCAGAGGTCTAGTGGAGTCCATGCCTTGATGGGTCAGGGATATTTTGGTGGGAAAAGGGGGACCTCTCAATATTAGGCCAGTGGTCATAATGTGGCTGATCGGTGTATGTAGTACATGCTTCTCTCCCCAGAAGTATGAAGCATCTCATTCTATGTTTTTCCTCTGTTTGTATCCAGGCCAGTTTACACTGTAGTGTTGCATGCAGACTATAGCACAGCGTAATGCACTGCACTCTATGTGCGCTACATTGCCATTCATTTTGACGGGAGCTGTTCTGCAACACACGGTACCACAAGAGTGAAAAAAATGCATTCACTATTTTATTTAAATTTTTTTATCACGACATGCTTTTGTGGTGCTGTGCTTTGCAATGCACGTCCACTGGAGATTGTGTTTGGGTGCAATTCAGAATGAATGGCATGGCACCTAGTGTTCGATGAGTTGCACTGTGTGATACTGTGCATTAAACGCAAAGATAATGCGAAGCTATGGTGTAAACTAACCCTAAATCTAGCTCAGCCCACTGTATTATAACATTGATTGCTTACCCATTTCCATATGTAAAACACCACAAAATTCTGCTGCCTGCCCTCCACAGTATATAGAACATTTCCTTTTCCCTGTGGTGATGAATGTGGCTTTCAATTACATACAGCATTGTGGAAAATTCACAAAGTGTTAATGTCGACTTGATTGGCAGCTGACAGTTTGTAGATGTCAATGTCTCCGCTCTCCTGGTTTCCCCGCCATTTTCCCTACTATGACAAGCAAAACTTTGGAATATTTTTGTACCAATATAACAAACTCGCTTTCCTAATGTATTTTTGTTTTGTCTATATTGTCAGTACATACTAAGTTACAAGAGTTTATCACCAGGCTGTACTTTCTCAGAATACTGAATTGTGAATCATTATTGAATCATTTGGATAGGAATTTCTTACTCTGTAGTAATTGACTTTGTCCAATGAGGAGTATATATTGCAGCATTTCCTCTCAAATAATGTGTCCTGCTTATGCTTTAATCAGGGGTAGGCAAACGTGGGCTCTCCAGCTGTGGTGCAACTACAAATCCCATGAGGCATTGCAAGACTCTGGCAGTCACATGTATGGCTCCCAGAGGCAGATGCATAATGGGATTTATAGTTTCACCACAGCTGGGGGTCTGGAGTTTGCCTGCCCTTCTTCTTTTATAATATATAGTGTGTCTATCTGTCCAGGCACGCCACGCGCCCTTCAGTCACAAGTGATGATCAAATCACATACCAGTTAAAGTTGGGCTGTGTAGTGGTTGGTGAATGCTTGCAATAGTCATTGGTGATTGTTACTGTATGCATTGGAGTATTGGATTCATTACCCTCCCATAGTTCCCATTCTCTGACTGTGAAGGGAACCTGTGCTGAGAGAAATTTGAACTGCCATTGCTCATCTCTCCGTATAAAAATGCTAGCTACCTGACTGTCATGCGAAAGCTTTTGCTTCAATACCTTCTCTGCCAGTGAAGCCTTTCATTTCTTTTTTTTTTTTATGGTTTGGAATGTGATCAGGTAACACAGAAAGTATAGCCTGCACCTTTCCACATCGTACAACTAAATATTATTTCTCTGACAGTGCTTCCTTTTAGTAGTTTTACTTCAAACATGATCTTCATGTTAAAATGGACCTTTCAGTAACCTGAAATGTGAGTCAGCTCGGCCCCCTGATTTATTTCATAAAATGTCATCTCATCTAACACACAGCTGGCCACAAATCTGTATATGAGATACTGTCATTAAAATATGACACACCGTTTTCTCAGGTTCCATCTCCAATGCAAAGAAATCCCTCCTGAGATTTTTTGTGAATGCTGCCAGGGCACTGATTCCTAGGCATTGGAACACCAAGGTGATCCCTACCTTGGGGGAGTGGACAGCAGAACTGTGCCGCCTAATGAGATCTGAGGAGCTGCTTGCCGAACGGTTGGACAGGTCCGAGGCCTTTCTGTCCAGATGGAGGCCCTGGCTGATGTTCATGGAATTGGATGAGTTTAGGACATTGGCTTAGCTCCATGATCTGTTTTCACTGACCACGTAGTGCCCCTCTACTTCCCCTTCTCCCTTATCTTCTTTTATTACTTTCTTTCTGTCGTCTTTTTGTCTTGTCTTGTTGTGAGTCTATTTTATGTTTTCTATGTCTGGTGGCTTTAGGTGTTGCAATTAATTCGACCTGTTATTGGAATCATGCCTCTTCGTATGGTTCAGTGGCCCCCCCCCCCCCCCTGCGGGGGTGGGTAGTTAGGCGGGGGTAAGGCTCGATTTCGGGCCATTATCATATATACTGATGGCTTTAAGTATTGATGTGCTATAATCTTAAATATTGCTCACCCGTTGCTGCCTTTGTATGTCTTTACATTATATTGTTTGTGAAAATCTTTAATAAAAACTATTTCTGCAAAAAAAAAATTACACACCAATAAATTACAAAAGGAGAAATCTGCACAGTAATTACCTCCCAGGTGAACGTCAAAATAATAGTTAACGTTGGGTACTCGGTGAAAAGTATCTGATGGCATCTTGAGTTTTATCCACACCGAATAACCTGCTCAGTCTCTCTGTACTATATTACATTCCTGTGTTATTGGAAAATCATGCTGTATATGAAAGAAATATAGTATGCCCAAGTTCTGATCACAAAAATTTTGACGTGTATAGTACCTTGCGAAAGTGTTTACCTAATGTTTTATTGCATTACAACCTGGTCTTTAAATAGATTTTTTTTTTGGGGGGAGAGGGATTGTATCATGTAATGTAAACATGCCTACCACTTTATAGGTGCAAAATTACTTTAACTGTGAAGTAAACCATAATTAAGCCCCAAAAAACAACAAATCTTGAGCATGCTTTGTACGGCTACTATTGCAATTGCCACTGAACGTCTCTTGGGGTACGTCTCTATTTGCTTAGCACTTCTATCCACTGGGAATTTTGCCCATTCTTCAAGGCAAATCTTCTCCAGCTCCAAGTTAGGTAGATAGGTTGGGTTGGCGTACAGCAATCGTCAAATCATTCCACAGATTCTCAAATGGATTGACTTCTGGGCTTTGACTAGGTCGTACCAAGACATTTAAATATTTCCCTTTCAACCTACTCCAGTGTAGCTTTCCCAGTATATTTAGGGTCATTGTCCTGCTGGAAGGTGACCCTCTCCCCGTCTCAACGCTGTGGTAGACTGAAACAGGTTTTCTAAATGATTTGACCTGTATTTAGTGCCATGCATTTTTCCTTCAACCCTGACTACTTTTTCAGTCTCAGCCGATGAAAAGCACCTCCACATGATGATGCTTTCACCACCATGCTTCACTGTGGGGATGGTGTTCTCGGCGTGATGGCAAGTGTTGGGTTTGCACCACACATAGCGTTCTCACATATCATTACAAAGAGAGTGAATACTTATGCACACAAGATTTTTCTTGTTTTAAATATTGTGTAACAAATTTATTTTTCAATTTTTATTCCAGGTTGTAATGCAATAGAACAGGAAAAACACATGGGGTGAAGAATCCTTACTAAGGGCTTGTTCACCCAACGTCTGGAGCAGATCCGTGCGCTCATGCACCCAAAATGTATCCCTATGTGTTTTATGGGCTACAGTTCTCACGAAAATACTGCATGTCACATTGTCTGGTCCGGAAATAAACGAGCGTGTCAAACGCGCCGAAAACGCACTGCACTTGGAATGAATCAAAAACGCACTCCATGCATAGCACCGCGTCTCCAGATCTGGACCAGAAAATCATGTGAACAAGCCCTTAAGGCATTGTACAAGTCAAAGGTTATTCTGGTTATAATGTGGCCATGTTATTTCATGTACAGCCAGATTGAAGAAAAAATACAGGAATGCAATATAGAAAAGTAAGACGGAACATACACATTATTTTGCAGCTGCAAAGTAGTAGACATGTTGTTTACATCACATGGTACAAACCCCCAAAAATCCATTTCAATTCCAGGTTGTAATGCAACCAGGGCCCATTCACACAAACTTAGCGTGCGTTACCATGCATTGGGTGAGTTGCATTGCCATTCATTTGAATGGCGCACCTATGCATGTGACCACAATACTGTGCACTGCACAGTTTTTTTTACAGCGCACATTATTGCAGTACTGTGCTATTTGAATGGCGCACCTATGCATGTGACCACAATACTGTGCACTGCACAGTTTTTTTACAGCGCACATTATTGCAGTATTGTGCTGCAGTGCACGCTGGCCCGAGGGGCATTAGAGCACAATACAATTGAATGGTGACCCAATGCACCTAGTGCATCGTAACACACCTCCGCCACACAGTGCCGCAATACTGTGCATTGCAGTGTGGTGAAAAGAGTTGTGCATGCACTACTTTTTAGTAATGCATGGTATTGCAGTACAACGCTGCGCTGAAACGCACTGTGACCCTCAGGTGAGTTGGGGTGGTATTTAAATGAATCGCAATGCACCTAGCACTCGGTAAGGCAGGCTAAGTGTACTGTGCAATAGCGTGTGTTAATTGCAGCATGTGGTGCAAATGGGCCCCATCTGAAGCTACATTTTTATTTTTTCATTTTGGGTAGGGAAGGGTTAAAACTGTTAACATCTCTCTTCACTTCCTGTCCTGTAGATGAAAACTTGACCGTGGTTCTCACTATTCTCTCCAGATCTAAAAATAACAATATTTGCCTTTTTAGTTATACTTTAAGTGAGTTAGCTATTTTTGTTTATCTTCTTTGGTGATGATGGCTCCATAATAGTGCAATCAAGAGAATAACAAATATAGATATTTTTGGGGTTTTTGTGCTGGCAGATAGCTTCAGGAAAATAAACCTCTCACAACATAGCTGATTAACACAGTGCCAGAAGATGAGCAAATCTTGTTTTGGAATGGTTCTGAATTTATAATTTTTCAAGAGCTTAAAGTAGAGCTGTACCAAGAACAATGTATAAGTAAGCATTGCAGTTTCCGATTTGTTCCTTGTGTCAGTTCTTGCTGTGTTATGGACAAATAGTCAACAAGCATGCAGCCAGTAAAGCTGGCCATACCTCTATAGATTATCTGCAGAGTTTCTATGGTCAGATGGGGAAAAAGTGCAACAGGTCCCTCCTGAGTCCTCCATCTCTTTTTCTGTGTCCCCTGTTATCAATGAACAGGAATCCTCTATGAGTGTTCCTGTTCATTGATAACATGAGAACAGAGTATGTTTACTATAACCACAATTATGAATGAATGAATGAGGGTGATGTAGATCACTCCCATTCATTCATAATTGAGGATACAGTTAACATACCATATCCTCAATTATGTACACACACTCAGCAATCACTGATCGCTGAGTGTTTGTACCTTGCTTTTCTCTCTGACACGCTGTCACAGGAGGCTGATCGAGCGGTGTAGAGAGGAGAGCCAAGCCTCCTGTGACAGCGCTGTCTCCGCCCCCACACCGCTCTGCCGGACTGTTATAGGCGGCTGAGCGGTGTGGGAGGAGAGACGCCGGCCGCTCACAGCGCTCTCGTCCTGCAGCGCTCGGCCGGCTATCACTTTCTTTTCTCCCCGCTGGAACACAGAGCAGCGCCCAGCGGGGAGGAAAGAAACCAGGGATGCGCCCATGTATCGGCCGAAACATGGCTCTTTCGGCATTATGCCAAAAGTGCCATTTTCGGACGATATATCGGTGCATCCCTAGTTTTCTCGAATGAACACAATCATGAATGGGATTTTTAACATTCAATTTTGGAATCAATGGAGTTTACCAAACAAAAACCAAAGGAGATGTCAAACAATGTTTGTCAAGTCTCTGATGGCATTATCGAATGTTCTGATGAACGTTTGTACAAAAATCTACCATGGTAAGAGGGGGATGGACAAGTCCCATGAGCCAGATAGCCAACAAGCCAGTAAAACTGGTGACCTAAGATTTTGAGGATTTTTTGTTGTCGCTTAAGCACATATTCCCGGCATCCTTGAGGGCTAGTTCACACAAAGTGCGTTCCAGGAGCAGAGCAGTTACAGACCGGATCAAAACTGCGTCCAATGTATTCCAATGGTATTTTGGGCTCTAGTTCACACCAGAGCGTTCAGTTCCAGAGCATGTAAAAAAAACTGCAGCAAGCCCTATTTTTCCTGCTCTGGAACGCATGCAAACGCACTGAAGGTCCATTCTAGGCTAAAAAAAAACCCGGCCTGGAACGCATCAAAAATGCGGCACAACCCACTGCATGTGCAAAAACTCATGCAGATCTGGTCTGCATTTGGTGTGAACAAGCCCTAAAAGTCACTGCAAGAAAACCATTCTATTAATTGAAATATGTACAATGTCTGCTGACATGCTGCTGCTTAAAGGAGAACTATGAGGTGAGTGCTTTTCATTCACCTCATAGTTCTAGCCGACCTGTGAGAATGAGACTGTTGCAGGTCGGCTCAGTAGATCGGGAGGTGAGCGAACACATACCAGGTTCGCTCGCCTCTCGATCCTGTCACGGCTCTCTGCCGTGACAGGGGGAGGGGCTGGATTCCCCTCTCCCCGCTCCGATCTGCCAGCGCTGACTGGCGGAACGGACGGGGGAGGGGGCAGGTACAGATGGCTCTGCCTCTAGATAGGCAGAGCCAGCTGTCACTCACGCAGCTGGGCGGATCCCGTCATCTAAGTCGGGATCCGCTGCGGCGTCTCAGTATACCGCGGTATACTGAGCTTAGAGTAACGGGAGGACGCTAGTTTGTGTCCTCCCGTTACCCTAAGGAGAACTATGGGGAAAAAAACCCCATAGTTCTCCTTTAACTCCAGCACCTATATACATTCATAGCGTTTTTCTTGCAAAATGAATCTGTACCCTCCGATTTGAGGTTTAGGACTGAACTGTTTAAGCAATGTTTTGAAGTTTGTTTTTTATTAAGATCGCATTTGTTTTCACATTATACCCAGCATAATGTTAAAGTATAAATAAAGCCTCAGTTTTTTTTGCAAATATCTACTGCTCATGCAGACTCCGTGGGACAAGAAGTGCCAGCAAGGACAGAGTAGTCAGCGCTGGAGAGAAGGCTGAAAACGACAGGAGTGTGATTGCAAGTGCAAGTGATTAACTTGCAATCAGTCATAAGTTATATTTTTCTCCTTTATCTTAAGTGCAATGCGTCTCATTTGGAACACTGAGCTACTATTGGCAACCATCACTATGGTCATGTGACTGCAATATCAACAGATTCATATGAGATTTAATGTGTTCTAAAGTTGGGATTGATCTTCATTGAATTTAGCCACACATTTAGAAATTGCCTGTGTAGCTGAAGCCTTAGCCGTGGGTTGTTTTTCTTTTTTTTATTAACAATTTTTATTGAACAGATAAAAGGTAATATACAGGAATGAAAGTAACCGTGTAATAGTATTCAACCAAAAATAGTAATACACAGGAAAGCAACTGTCATGTTCCGAGAGAGACTGTGAAGTGTTCATAAACAAATCTTTAAGCAGAGAAAACACTAAGACCCCGTTCACATTGAGCGATTTATCACGCGGTAATTCCCGCGATATCGCGCTCCAATGCAATCCAATGGGGCAAAGGGTCCTGCTGTCGCGGGTCGTGTGTAGCTACAGCAGGACCCTTTTTGGAGCGGATTTAGCCGCGATTCAAGCTTGCTCAATGCAAGCTTGAACGCGACATCGCGCGGCAAATCTCGCGATGTCGCACAATATGCAAATCGCGCAATTTGCATATCGCGCAGTGGGAACGGGGCCTTAATATGTAGCAGTTCGTATGAAACACAAAATAATTCCTCATTATACAGTATCAGACAATAGCATTGTCAAATGTCACCAAAGATAAATACGGCATGTATATTATTAGCAGTGGGTTTGCCACATCTACAGCTCGCGGCATACTGAGCCTAGGGTAACGGGAGGACGCTAGTTTGTGTCCTCCCGTTACCCTAAGGAGAACTATGGGGAAAAGCCTTAACCCCATAGTTCTCCTTTAAAAAAAATCCTAGAGTGCTTCTTTAAGGCCCTGTTAACACCATGTTGTTTTATTGCAATATGTTATTACATACACATTAGTGTGCAATATTTTACACTAAGGCAGCCACTTTAGGCTGCCACGTAAGAAAAATCAGACCTGCACCCCTTTTTATTTGTAAATTGGCAGGGATTGTGATCTGGGGGGCATTAAACAAAGAATACAGAATCATCCATTCTAATTTTTATCTGTGTAGTTTTGTGGATACTACAACTTGGCTTTAAAATGCCATTATAGCCAACTATTGTATCCTTGGACACCTTTTGGTCCAGTACCTTGAATGTCTATTGCAACCATCTCACCCTATCTTTTGGGTGCTTGTATATTTTTGCTCACAGACTATAGAAAGGTGACCCATTCTTATCTGTGCATTTTACAGGCTAGTTTTACACCAGTCTGTAGCTTTTGTCTAGTGTGCTCAGACACACCTTTCAGGTAGATGATTCCTAGAGCTGCTAGTCATGTTCTCATCTCTTTGTACTTTTAATATGAGCGCCGGCAGTGACAGATCACATTTCTGACATGTTTCTGCACCCTCCACTCTCCACAGTCACTGCAGGCTGGTGCTTTGCACTTGATCGTAATGCAATCTGAACCTGTTTTGAAACTGTGTGCATTCAGCTATGGTAGGTATGTAGCGCAATGTAAATGATTAACAGTTTCTTCCCCAGGTAAGGCAAGGGACTGGCTGGGCTAGTTATGTTTCTATAAGGAAGAAACATGTACATTGGTAAGGTCATTAAACATGCTCTGCATCTATTGTCAAGCTCTGCAAACACAACGTTTTAGTGAGTATAGAAACTCCAGTGAAGGATTACTAACAATTCTCAGTCTGCATTCACACCTGAGCATATACAGGCAATGTTGGAGCATTTTTATTTGGGCATTTGTACACGTTTTCAAGGATATTTAGACATGAGTGTTTTTGTTTTAGCCAATGGAATGCTAAGTACTAGAATGTGGAGATCGCTGTTTAGCCTTGCCTTTTCAGACAATTAGGCATTTCTCAGACACTTCCATTAAAGTTAAATATCAGGGGTCTAAACAGACCCCTGACATTTCCCATTTGAAATAGGAAAATAAACCTAATCTTTTTCTACAGCCTCAGCACTGAATGAATAGAAAGCGCTCCAGTATAGAGCACTTCCTGTTCATTTATAACTGGGGACGCACTACCATGTGTCCCCAGTTGTTTGCAAACATTGGAGTGATAAGCGATTACTCCAGTGTTTGTGCTGCACACAGAGGATCAGTAAATAGTACACATATTTATTGATCCTCCGCTCGGCCTCTCTGAAAGTGACAGGAGCCGCTCGGCCTTCCTGGATTTGACATCCGGCGGCTCTGCAATCTTCTCCCCGCTCGTCTATCCTGATGACGGCACTCCCTCCTCCACCCCCCCTGCTGGCTTCAGTGCTCCATTTCTCCTCAAATTCCTGCTGCCTCTGCCCATACAGGGTAGGGAGAGAAGCAGGGATCCGAGAAGAAGCTGCAGGCTGTGCCGCCCCTCTACTCCCTGCCGACCCAGTGGCCTTGTGGGGAATCCAGCCCTGCCTTCAGCTTGTGTCATAACGGGCTGTGTCGGCCACCTGGCCAGCTTGCACACCCCAAAGGCCGGCCCTGGTCAGCACCAATTCAGAAATTATATGAGGGATTTATAGCCGATTGTTATGCAAATTAAGATAAATTTTGTTAAATGCATTGCATTCAAATGCATTTTTAAGATTTAACTGGGTTTAGTGTTACAATAATTGATCCATGTTGGCCTACAGCTTTGGCCGCCATTATTTTTTTAATCTACAATTTTTTTTTCCTGTTTAATGTAATCTTTAATTGTATTAGTTCTTTGTAAAGTGATTTTGTGGATTGCCATATTAAGGATTCGGGCTGCCATTAATCTTGGCTTTCAGTGGTACAAGTCTCTGGGGTTAAAGTTTTCATTTCTACTGTCTGCCCTGTGCATCCTGTCTCCCTCCTCCCTTCCTCACTAAATAGCTCTGTCTGTCATGCACACACACCACAGATCTGACTCGGTGTCTCTCACAAGGCGCATGTAGATGGGAGGTAGCAATTAAACTGACAGATGAGTTTTGTTGATGCCGGGAGAAACAACTCCCATTTCCTCAACCGCTTGGCACCATGGCATGTCAATGAAGTTCATACACTTGTTGTGGTACAGTCTTCCTTATTATGACCTCATTTATTGAAATGATGGATAATAGAATTTCTTTCTCCTGAAGTCTCGGGTGGTCATATCGAGCCAGACTTTTCCGTTTAGTTGACCTTCAATAAAGCATACTGACACCCTGTATGTTTTTAAATACATTTGTAAGCTCATTTGTTAGAATATACAAAATCAGAATTCGCGTTGCGGAAGCCGAGTGCAAAATGGATTTGATTGGTCGTTTTTAGATTTTTGGCCGTTAGATTTATTTTTATTTTTCCCACTTTGCGATTATTTAATAAGGCTAAAGATGTATGAATCCTATCTTGAATTTATGTCCATGGTACATATGGCTCAGTGACTTTTGGATTTGCTATTGACTCAAAATAGTCATGAAACTTGTTTGCATTAACGATAAGTTTTCATCATTAAAGGCACAATCTGTCCTGATGAAATCGAACCGTTCATTTTAGGTGAAAGGTTGTTTGAAACTTTATCATCTTAGATTACATGTTTTGGATAGCATTAATATAACTATAATCATGTTTATAGATGTTCACCAACATATACGTATGCTTATGTGTGTGTTTTTATAAATCTAATATTGTTTTCTGCATTGTGTATACTGAAATGCTGCTTGTGAACATTTGTGTACAATATTGTGGATGATGGTTTGCTGAATGTAGCCATACTATTAAACCATTTGCTCGTGTACATTGGAAGATCTTTCTGCTATCTGTAAATAAATTAAAAAACCACTCTATTTTTATTTATTTATTTTTGTGTGTATGTTTGACACTCATTATGATGAACTTGTCATTGGGAGCATGTATATTGCCTGACCCTGCTTACTCCATCCTTTTGGTGTTAAAGTGGCATTAGTGAACAGCTTGTTTTTGCAGGATGTCATGTCTGGAGCAAAATGGGAGCACTCGCTAATATATCATGTGGTTATTTTAAAGAAAAACTCAGAATTTAAAGAACTTTTTGCATTGGGGATACCCCTGGCACTGCACGGGTTAAGTGCTTGTTTTGTCTAGGGGGCTCAAATAAAGCAGATATAATCACCTGCTCCTTGGTCCCACTGAGCTGCTAGACCAGTCCCCACATCTTCTCCACAGGCTTTCGCGTTCCAAGGACCACTGCCGTGATTGCGTCTTATGCAGGTCCATTGACCTGCCTGAGGCGTGAGGATGCCAAGGGACATTCTACAGCTGGATCAGAGGATCAGGAGAGTACATCTGCTTTATTTGAGCAGAAATTGGATTTAATTTGCAGATGGCACGTGGGCCAAAATTCCAGGGTCCTCTAAACCCCAATTTCAACCAAAACCTGTAGTTTTTAAAAAAATTTTTATCATACAATTGGAAAGGGTGAGAACTTCCACTGTATTGCTGTCTTCCCATTGGGGAGGTTTTTCCCTTTGTTTCACAGGCATCAACCAGAAGAGGGGAGTTTTCTCCAAATGGGCACAGCATAATAGCTGGTGGAAAAAAATGGGAGCTTCATATGAAAATATGTCCATATTGGAGAGATCTCCCTTTACTTCCTGTCTAGGAGACATGGGTCAGACAAAACAAAAATTGAGGGGAAATCTTTCCATCATTTTGGGATGTCAATATACAGGCGATCCAACAATTTACTAACAAATTGTTATTCTTGCCAACTGATTGTTATAATTGTATTTGCTTACATATTGGACTATTCTGTCTGTCTAGCCTTAACCTGCTGTTCTGTTCTTTTTCATTACAGGCAGGCCGAAGTCCTGAAAGCAGATATGACAGGTAAGCAGACATTATGGTTAACACGGCCCTCTTATGTTGGTTTAGCGTTTCATTTGGTGGTACTGCTAAAATATGTGCATCACCTACTTTTGGTGCAGACAAGGAGATCAGCTATAGATTGAAAAAACGATCAGTAAATTAGGATGCTAAATAGTGGTGGATGTTGTCATCTCATGCCTTCTGTTCTACAAATGAATAGAAAACGTGTATCTTGTGTGTTTAGAAAAAAGTATTGTGTTTTTTTGCCTGGCAAAATTCTATTCAGGGCTGAAAATAAAATGTAAGTGTTTTTCAATATAAATATTAAACAAATGTATATTATTTATTTAATATTTGCTATTTGCACGAGATGAGCAAGAGATACCTCCCACCTAATCACCAGGTTGACTTACTCTTGCTGTGAATAGACCTGAATAGCAGAATGTCAAACGGCTGATTGAGTCACATTAGGGGTACACCCCTTTGTTGTATTTTAGCAGAGGCCACCTATTTAGACTTTCAATCTAATAGTGCTGTGTTATCCTGATCACACCTTTTATGTTTGCACTTGTAGTGTGTTTGTGTGTGTGTGTCTGATATGAAGACAGAACCAGGTACTTGTTCTGTATGTAAATCCACACCTACTATCCACACTGCAGCCGAGAAGGATCCTGAATAGGGATGTTCAGATACCAGTGCTGATACTTGGCATTTCCACGAGAACTAGCAGGGTTGCAGCTGGGATCTAGCTCTGGCGCTCCACCACTGTCCTGAAATCATCAGTCTGTATTGTTTTAGAAAAATTGTCACATGACAATAAACAAAAATGTATCAGTACTTGTATCTGTGAGTACTTGGACAAGTATCAGTACTGGTACTTGAAAAAAATGGTATCGGTGCATCCCTTATATACATTTATAAAAAAAATATATATATACATTAAAACAGGGATGAACAAATCCCAGGAGCTCCGTATGCGCCTTAAAAATGACAACTGCCTACTAACTTTTGACTTTTTTTCTCTAGTCTAGTCTTGGAGCTGGAAAAGTATCTGTACTTGTACCAAGCACGGTACTTGGTATCTAAACATCCGTAATCCTGACCATATTGTCGGGATCCACCCAGCTGCCTAACTGACCGCTGCCTCTGCCTCTCAGCATGTGGGAGGAACAGAAAGTGGAGGGGGAACTGAGTGCTGACCAGCGGTTACATGATTGTTCCGTTCTCAGTGTTGGAGCCAGCATGGGACAGCTGCAGTGCCCCACGCTGGTTTTAAGCAGTGTAGCGTTTTTTGCACTTTTCTTTCTTGTCCATTGAGGGACACAGGACTACCTTACTCTTTAGGTTATGTTGCTGTCTACAGGATACAGGAGGATTGGACACTGGCAAACAAAACATGTTGGTACTACCTCAATAACTTTGATCACTGGGCGCCTTTTAGTCCTCTATTCCCAAGGGTTTTGAAGCAGAAAGGGCAACTGCGCACTGATGTCATCCACTGTGTGCAGTGTAAGCATGCTTGCGCTGAGCTCTCTTTCTAGACATTCAGCATCAAGGTAGCATCTTCCTGCTGCTGCTGTTTCTATTCATGGGTTGTTTAAAAGGCTTTTCACCCATTTTTCCAACTATTTCTCAGGCTTTTGGAAGCACCCCAATGAGCTGTTTGTTGCCCCTACAAGCTTATTAGCCTTGTATCCATTTGGTGCACAATGTGGATCCAGCAGTGTCCCACCTTAACAAGGTGCTTGCTATTCCAGTGTAGGAGTCTGCAAGATCTGAATATGGTTCTCTCTGTGCTTCAAAAACTGCTATTAGCCATTCCTCTCTACTCTCATTTACAAGGTGGTGTTTTTTTGTAGCCATAACCCCTGAATGGTGAGTATCTGAACAGGTGAACCTATCCTACAAGTAACTTTCTGATTTTAACATATAGGGACAAGATGGCATTGAATTGCCTTGCCCAATATGGTTTCTGCCTTTCACCTCAACCAGGACATAGTTCTTCCACCCCTCTGTCTCTCAATCACTGATTATTTCAGGGAGACCGATTCCCTCTTTTCCTGGATGGACCTCATGAGTGTACACCGGCTTCCTGTTAGGCTACTCCTAGGTGGCCCAGATGCAGACCATTATAGAAGGTTATGGTTTCAAGGATCGTGTTCTGCTTTTTCTTGTCTACTAAGTCTGTGAGTGCTTATTGTGCATTAGCATGAGGCAACTGTTTTTTGTTTTTTTTTAGATTTTCAAGGCTGCCACCTGGTGGTCTTTTTACTCATTCTCTTAGTTTCACCAGGTGGACAGTGCAACCTCATCTTATTCCAACTTCGCGAGCAAGTTTGCTGTATTGCCCGGGCCTCAGTTGGACCACTTTTTGCCCATTCCCAAGATTAAAGGAGAACTATGGGGTTAGGGCTTTTCCCCATAGTTCTCCTTAGGGTAACGGGAGGACACAAACTAGCATCCTCCCGTCACCCTAGCTCAGTATACCGCGAGCTACAGCTCGCGGTATACTGAAACGCCGCAGTATACCGCGAGCTACAGCTTGCGGTATACAGAGAGCCGTGACAGGATCGAGAAGTGAGCGAACACCGGTATGTGTTCGCTCACTTCCCGATCTACTGAGCCGACCTGTGACAGTCTCATTGTCACAGGTCGGCTAGAACTATGATGTGAGTGAAAAGCACTCACCTCAATGTTCTCCTTTTAAGGTTTCCCTTAATGGGTGAGAAAGTAAATGAAAGTTTTGTACTTGCTGTAAAATCTTTTTATTGAAGTCCATTGAGGGACAACGGTCCCACTCTTATGTGTTTATGATTATCTGTACTGCTTTGCTGCAAACAGGGCTGCTAATAGTGGGAGAGGCTATGCTGGGGCTGGCTTACAGTTTTTGTTTGCCAGTGTCGGTAGTGGGCTGTAGAACGCAAAAGTTGAAGATTTCCTTTGTCCTTCAGTAGACTCCAAAACAAGATTTTATGATGAGTACATAACTCCTGTATTTTCTCATCTACCATGGGCAGTCTGGAGCATTTGGTAGATTTATTACTGTGTATAATAGTTGGTAGGTTTAATTAGAAGGTTGGGCAGGGAGGCACTGATACAAAAGTTCTCTAACTTATTCAAATTGTGATTAAACAGGTTTGTAAAATTTAAAAACATTTTTTATTAATTTTGTTATTTGGGATTTTCCTTTTGCCTTTTAATTATTTCTCTCTTTACAATCTTACGCATCTGATTTCCTGAACTGAGTGCTTTGTTTGTTTTTTCCTTTTTTGCTCAGTGTAATTAAGCTTTAATGATAACAAACGTGACTTTGGACACAATTATTTTAAATCTCATCACTATTGCAGATCAAAAACTCTGCTATTTGGTTATGCATTATTCAAAACTATTTTAGAGCTCCTTCACTCCCTTCAACAAAGAGAGGAAATGTTTGGGGTTTTTTTTTTTTGTTTTTTTTTGTGACTAAGTGACTAAGATATAAAATCTGTTTGAAGAGAATGGAAAAAAAAGTCTTGCATATAGTTTAAGGTTGAATCTTGGAAATTCCCTTCACTGCTGGACAGTCATTTTATAATGGAAGTACGTCTCTTCCCCATCTCATTGTGATTTTCTTTGGCCAGAGTCCAAGCCTGGTACAGCAGAGGCGTGGACGTCCCGTCAAGCTCTGCAGGACTTGTATCAGAAGATGCTGGTGACAGACCTCGAGTATGCACTGGACAAGAAGGTGGAACAGGACCTGTAAGTACTTTCTCGTGATTTGGGGGCTCTGTACTTCTGTAGTGCTATATTTTTAAAGAAAATTGGTAAAATTTTTCCAGCATGACCACATTAAATTGGTGTACTATGCTTTCAACAGGTAAGTGGGAAAACCTCCACTTGCATGCCAGTGTAGCTTGCTAAAGACTTCCTTATTTGAAGCCACAATAATCTGGTATTTCCAGATTTTCCATTCAGAAGGCTGTTTATTGGATCAAGCAGTACTAAATGCAGCAGCAGGTCTTTAACAGAAAAATATTTTTTAATTTTGGGATGGTGGGTTGGCGAGAGATGCTTATTATGGCACAGTAGTTTATGGTGAAGCCACACACTTAAAGTTAAAATTCCACTTTATTTTTCAGGCACCAAAACTATTAGACACTCCACCCAGCAGCCTTTCTCCAACATGTTTCACCCTTAATTGGTCTTAATCATTTTACCACCTCCTATTTACTTAAAGGTTTAGTCACAATTTTATTACACATAACTTACAAATACAGCCGGCTGATGGTTTATAACAGAAACACACACACTAAAAAATGTATTTAATACATACTAAAACTACTTTATTATTTAAAGAATGAACAAGGGTGGTTGGTGGGGGGGGGAGAGCGAGGAAGAAAACCTCTGGAAAGGGAAGGATATAAAAAAAAATAATGTGATAGCAGTCCTAGACAGGACTGCTGACACTTGTAGTGCCTATAATCATTATGAGAGTCCTGGTGTCCTGTGTCTGATGGCACTACAAGTGTCAGAAGTCCCTTTCTATTAAACATGTCAGTCCTGGATACACACAGCTGCACTCCGGGACTTACCGGAGACGAGGAGGAAGGTGCAAGGTATGAGCAATCATCGGTGTCAGTGGGAGCCAAAGACAACTTCCTCTACAGCCAGTACTTGTACATGGCCCCAGGGTTCTCCCGACCACAGGAACCGGGCCAGCCTGTCCAGGTCCCCGACTTGCTGCAGAGCCTCGTGCTACAGAGCCTCACACACGCAGGCAACGTGCTCCTGGGAGAAGGCCAGGGTTAAGGAAAATAAAAAAAAACTAACCCTTCTGCTTGCCCACAGCAGGGCAAAATGTAAAAAAAGAAAAAAAAACACCTGCCCGGCGACTGGAACAGTATGTCGCGGGTGTCAGGCGAGATGCTATTTGAGCATCACTGAATGACATTCTGCACACTTTGTAAAATAGCTGATAAAATGTACAGCTATGTTTGTAAAAGCCCACATACAACCGTACAGAAATGTCAAATATCTGTCATTTATATTGCTTTGTTGTACAACCTATTACTCTGTGCTGGTTGCCATTGTATGGAAAGGAGGCAGCACCATGACAGCTGGTAACTTTTTTTTTTTCTCTCTATGTGACAGGAAGCCAGCTGTGTTCCTGAATATCTTTCCCCTCCCTGTACCACTTTCATTTCAAATAGCTTTTCTGAAAATCTTCTAATGCTCTTATTTACTGCTAAATATACAGGTGTAAACCTAATTGTCTCTCAGCAACATAGAATAATGTCGTAAAGTAAACCTATAAAGTAACAATTCTGCGCCTTTAGCCCTCATGCACACCTGAGCGACATGGAATATGTGTGCATTCAGCTTGTTTTGTGTAGTGTGTTTTGTGCACACTTTTACACGCATATAGTGTATAGTCGTGCGCTTTTGCGAGCGGATCATGACACATTGATGTGAATGAAGAAACGTGTGTAAAATGCGCATACAAATTTGTGAAAATGCAGCAAATTCAAATTTTTGAGTATTTCCATTGAAGTCTATAGGGCCAAGAATCTGCCAAAGAGAAGGTTATGTACTTTTATCAAGTGATGAGTGTTTTGCTACAAGTGACAAAAACACTTACAACCTCATTTATTTCAATAGTCATGTTCGCATGTTTTTTAGCATTTTTTCAGGCAGAAAAAGCACTAAAACATGTTTTTAGTGTGAATGAGGCTTTATGGTACCTGTGAGTTCCTGTACTAGTCTTCAATTTAATCCCTCTGGAGCCACTTGGTCCTCGACTTTTAACCAAGTGGAAATTGGCCTCTGCCCCCTTACAGAGCTTCCAGTTGATGATCTGACATTTGATGGTTGAATGGCAGGGCACAGGACTTAATCTTGACTTGGATTTTAGTGAAAGCCCCATGTACAGTTAGTGCCTTGGATAAAAGAGGAGCCCCGCAGGGATTAATTGAAAAGCTAACGCAGGTGACTGCCTGCACTAGGCAAAGACAGATTGATTTTAAATAAGAGGCTGACCATTAATATTTGACCAAAGTCCAGAAACAATGGGCCTCACTTACACAGTAAAACCGTTGCATGGACCAACTGTCTAAAGCTACACTCTCATAGGTAATGTAGGAGATTGTGGTGTTCTTTTGTTTTTGTTTGTTTTTTAACCTGTCTGGTCCATGATGCTATTCCCTCTGCCTCACTAGGGGATAGCCACGGAAGTGAGTGGCTTAGCTTGGCCCAAATTGCATGCAGTGTTTGGGTTAACTGTGTGAAGCTGTACCCAACAAATGTCTACTGACCCATTCAGCTTTGGCGTAGTGCACAAGCTTCATTTTGAACTTGGCCTTAGGTTTAGTGTACAGTGGTATTTGAAGATCATTTTCAGACCAGGTTGAGGTCAGTTTGATTGTACACTGTTCTTAAAAAATTTTTAAAAAATCCAAACCCTACGTTCAACATCCATATAAATGGTTACATAGAGATAGCAAAATCAAATCACAAATGCCTGTGTATTTTTGCCCTAAAATCTCTCATAACAGTATCAACGTAACGACAATTGATGGCGCATACCTTTTTTATATTTGATTGTCAGCAAAGAGTTGTATGAGTTGTCTGCTCCCTTCATCCAGTTTTTTTATAATTTTTAGATAGTCCAAAAAAACAACTTACTGATGTTGAGGAATGACTGGGCTGCCAACATGTGCCTTTTCCTGGGGGGTGGGTTGGCTTTCGGTTTGTTATTGCATTCATTAAACATTAGTTGTAATAGAATTGATTAGAAGACCTTGCATTGTCCATCTATGCAGCATCATAGTACACTTCTCCCAGACTCTGGCTGTTTGGAACATACACTTAGACTAATGGGCTGTCATTTTATTGTTGGAGGAAATGGAGAAGATGCCTTTTCTAACTGCAGTTTTTTTAAATTAAGCAAATCGGTAATTACAGCTACATTGGTTGCATTTTCTGTGGCAGATTACAACCCAAAGGAGTTCTCTTGTTCCTAGGTATCATTGATTGAAACAAAGGATTCATAGTATTGGTGTATGGTTTTTAACCCACCTAACACTGTTTTTATCTTTAGACTAATGTGTATGGACTTTGGCCATGCTACAATGTTTTTATCTTTTTATTCTCTTGTTAGATTTCCCTGTTGGTATATCATCATGTTTAATATAAAATATGCTTCACAGTTGTTGAAGAACAAGGATATTAAACTGCGAGGCTGGATTCTTCTGAGTGGCCTACTATCCAGACTGAGGGGGGAATAGAGTGTCCAGAGCTTAAACGAGAACTATGGGGTTAAGTCTTTTTTCCCCATAGTTCTCCTTAGGGTAACGGGAGGGCACAAACTAGCGTCCTCCCATCACCCTAGGCTCAGTATACCGCGAGCTACAGCTTGCGGTATACTGAGACGCCGCAGCTGAAGCGGATCCCGACAATTGTGCCGGGATCCGCCCAGCTGCGTGACTGACAGCTGGCTCTGCCTATTTAAAGAGCCAGCTGTACCAGCCCCCTCCACCGTCCGTTCCGCCAATCAGCGATGACGGATCGGAGGAGGGAATCCAGCCCCTCCCCTGTCACGGTAGAGAGCCGTGACAGGATCGAGAGGTGAGCGAACACCGGTATGTGTTCGCTCACCTCCCGATCTACTGAGCCGACCTGTGACAGTCTCATTGTCACAGGTCGGCTAGAATTATGAGGTGAGTGAAAAGCACTCACCTCATAGTTCTCCTTTAAGGATTGGTAGCTATTTGGACAAATAAAAGTTTTGAACTGCTTAAGAGTAAACTAGAATTAGTACCCAATTAGTATAAATGTTGCTCTTCCCCGCCATTCATTAAACCCACTCATTAGGTTTTAAATGTACATTTCCTTAGGTCAATATTTTATAATTGAACACTTCAAGTTTTGAGGCTTGGTATGGGTCGGGGAATACAGACAGGCACCAATACATTCTTACTTTTGATTGTGCTAGTGGTTTATAAACTTGAAATTCAATATAGGTTTTATTTTGCAGCTGACCTTGTTTGAACAAAATTGTAATCGACATCACGTCCTAAACTTTGTAAAGTACATTTCCTAAAAATGTCCCATGTTATAATCAGTCATAAAATATATACTCTTGCCAGCTGCATTTTGTTGGTTATACTTTGCAAGTCTAATTTGCCAAGATGAGCTGGATTTCCTGGTCTGCTAATGACATTCTATAAATAACCTGCCTTCTCCCCACTCATGGTTATACAGACCTCATTGTGCCTTTTAACTTTAACAAGTTAACTGACAAGTGTCAGACAGAGCAAATGATTGGACATCTGTTTGATGGGATTTAGAATGTTTCCTATCATTTCTTGTCCTGGCTTCACTGTGTTGGGAAATGCATTTCCTCAAAAAGGACACTTGATGTGTTTTTACTACAATCCACTGTATCAAAAACGTACTTATCAAAAAGTACCTAAAGTTACGTACCTACTTACCGAAGGTTGTGCTTTGTTCACTTTTATTGGCTTGACACCTTCTGCTTCTTTATTCCAGGTCACCCCCAGGGTCTTAAAGTCAGGGCAGTCTATTATGTATACTGTATATTGATTTCAGTTGGGAAGTCAACACTTTTTCCCATCCTTCCTGTTCCTTAATAGTGACCAAGTTAATTCCTTTTGGTGGCTAATCCTTAGACACATAAAGGGACAGAGACTGGGAACATAAGAATTCTAAGACACAGAAAGGGAATGGCCAAAGCAGAGATTGTTTCCGAAGCTTATCAGGACTACTTATCTAACGGAGAATCTGTCTCCTGCGTTCAGACCATGGTACTACATGCAGCGTCTACTTATTCTGTGTTAAAGGTATAATGGCTGAGTAACTTTCACAGCAAATGTTAAAGGGTAACTCTAGTGTTATGACTAACTTTTTTTTTTTATATAGATTTTTTTTTTTTTTCTGCCTTGCATAACAAGTCTGGCACAGTGTTAACCTGCCAATTCTGTAGGCTGTAGGCACAGTTGGCATGCACTTTAACACTATATTGCTGTCACCGACGTCAGGCTTATGTTGGTGGCAGTGGGCCCGTTTAAACAGAAAGCCGCCGGAACTCTGTAGAGACGGCTGCCGGCTTTACAATGGAAGCGATTCTGGTGGATCAGTTGCCGCCAGATCGCTTCTATGGGCCGGGAGAGTGTCCGCCCCCAAACGCCCTGCATTTTAGGCTTGAATTTTTCGGCAAACACACAAACTAGCGATGTTCTAGTCAAACTCACGTGCGGCTCGAACATCGAGCCTATCACTAATTACAATACAATTTATTAAATAAAAATTATAAAAGGTGAGAGTCATTTTCGGTTTCAGCCTGACAAATTCTGCTGCAGGAGGTGCGTTGTAGTGCCATTCATTTCAATGGCACACCAAATGCGCCTCCCACCCACAGTGTGATCGCCCGCACTGGAATGCATGTTACCACAATTCTGTGCGTTCCAGTGCAGTGCGATTGCAAAAATTTGTGCATGCAGTTTTATTCTGAAGTAAACTTTGTCTAACGCTGCATTTGTATATATTTTTTTCTTTTAAATTAAGGATGGTATTTATTTAATCTTTTTTATCCAATCAAAAAAATAATCGGCCAACCAATCGATTTAGAAAAATAATCGATATTTGCAGCCCTAAAATGCATGGAAGCCTATAACTTTTAGCTACAGTTTGTAGTCTTGGCATCTGACTACAATGTCAGTGCTGTACAAAATAAGGAAAAGGGAACATGGTGGATTATTCCAACCTCTGCCTTCTGTTGTATAAAAAGCTGCTCCTAAGTGTTTTGTACCCTTTTTGATTTATTTATTTTTTTATTTCTATGAAAGCGTTTTAATTATGTCCTAAGCTGCTAATGTGTTCTGATTTGCTAAGATGTTTAGTGTTACTTTTGTATACCTTATTAATATTTTTTGTGCTATGAAATACCCTACAGAGTATCATTTGTATCTCCCTTTTTTTTTTTTCATTACAAATCCACAACTCTATATTCTGCCCACAGTTGGAATCATGCCTTCAAAAATCAGATCACAACACTTCAAGGGCAGGCCAAAAACCGGGCGAACCCAAACCGTAGCGAGGTGCAGGCCAATCTTTCACTTTTCCTAGAGGCAGCTAGTGGATTTTATACACAGGTAAGCTTTAAATGCTGCATGTAGATGACCCTTTGACCCGTGTACTTGGTATTGATATCTTACACATACTCTTCTCCTAAAGCTTTTGCAGGAGTTATGCACTGTGTTTAATGTGGATTTGCCATGCCGTGTCAAGTCCTCCCAGCTGGGGATCATCAGCAATAAGCAGATGCACTGTGGGACGGTGGTGAAGCCTCAGTCCAGTTCTTGCGCCTATATTTGCCAGCACTGCCTGGTACACCTTGGAGACATTGGTAAGACTGTCGGTTAATTGGCCACGAATGGGGATTTTTTAAAAATTTCTAATTACCATTCAGATCCATCTTTTTCATAATTTCTACAAGTAATATTTATGCAACATTTTAATATTTATATTCAGTTACCTTCCTTGCCTGGAGCCCAATTCTGGGCTTAAAGGTACTGGTTTCAGAGCTGTTCTGTTCTAGCCCTCACTAGTGCAGGCATGTCAAACTCAAATGATATACTTGGGCCGACTACGAGGAAATAAATCTACTAATGTTTACTAAAAGACACATACTTCATTCCAGAAGATAAAAGCATCTTTGCAATTAACATTTTTGTAAAAATTGCAACTGACAACTTTTCTCAGAAAAGGGTCCTTTTTCTTGAAGTATTCAGTTGCATACTTATATCAGGAATCAAAGCTTCTGTCAACTAGTGAACAGCTGGGACCTTGATCATTTAAAATCCTTAAACCAGATCAGAGTCTGGAAGGACCGCAGGCAGCTGTGAAAACCCCAGTTTAACATGCCTGTTCTAGTGCGTAATGAACACGAAACGTGCATACAATTGTAAAGGCAGAATCAGGGTGGCAGCCCTGGTGCCTACACCTAAAAGGAAAACAAATCAGTGCCAGCTCCCATTTCTATGCTCTCATGTTCTCTTTTGAATCCATAAGAGTAGATATATGGGAGTTACAGCAGCTGCTGTTGCTGGCTTGTTTTAAAGGTGACGGCTCAGGGGCAGACATCTTGATCTTGGCTTCACTAAATAGCGCATCAGTGACCTGGACCAAGCATGCCATACATAAGACCCAACAGACTTTACTGGCTGCATGCTTGTTTCAGATGGGTTACTGGTTTAGTTATGAAGCCAGGATCAAAATAGGCTCTGCAGTGATCCGGTTTTGCATATGTGCATTGTAGATCTAATTAAACATTTATTACATCAGTTAGTTGATGACAGCTTCTGTTGTCTCCCATGCCGTTAGGTTTGGGTGTAAATCTTTTTTATAGCCAAATCTGTTAAAATCAAATGACTAAATACACAGTTTAAAATGCATGTATGTGTAGAGTCTGGTCTTCTCTACAGACTACACTGCAGTTAAGCTTTACAGCTTGGTCCAAGACCAACCTGTGAATGGACAGTAATGGAGACGCAGCACATTTATGAGGTCAAGCCTCTGTACTCCCTTCCTAGAAGCATCTCCATAGGTATGCTAAGCAAAGCAATGGAGTCCTGAGAGTGCTTGCCTTCCTTCTCCCAGTTTGGATGCTGCTGTGCAGGAACTACAGTTGCAGATGGACCTTTATTTTATTATTTTGTAAAAGATACATAACTGGGTTAAAGGGTAATTCCACTTTCCTAGGTGAATTTGGAAACATGGAATTACCCCCTCCAATCTGAGTGGGGTGGGGGTCAAGATTGAAGCAATGTTAATTTAGTCGACTCAAATGTTTTATCATAGTTTTGTCATTGCATATTTTCACTGATGAGAGCTAAATTAAGACTGACTAAAATGCATTGCACTTTTCTCTACTGGAGAGTTAGTTGACAAAACTAAAACTAAAAGAATTCAGATGACTAAAATATGCATTTTAGTTTGTCGCATTTAGTCATCTGAATTATTTCAGTTTTAGTTTAGTTTTGTCGACTAACGCTCCAGTAGAGAAAATTGCAATATATTTTCGTCATAGTTTCAGTCCTATTAACTTAGTTTTTATTTAGTTCTCATCAGTGAAAACACGCAGATGACTAAAACTATAATGAAACATTTTAGTCAAACGAAATTAACACTGGATTGGAGAGGGTAATTTAATTTTCCCAAAATCACATGGGAAAGTGGAATTACCCTTTAAATGTGTTTTAGTTTGTCTGCCTTTAGCGTCGTCTTAAAGATCCGGCTACCCAGTGCTTTGGCAGGGCAGCCAAATTTGGTGCTAGCCAGTTTTATATATTGTATCAAATTTTGGCTATTTTTAACTTTTTTTTTATTATTAATATTTTTTATTTCCAGCTCGCTATAGGAACCAGACAAGCCAGGCTGAATCCTATTATAGACATGCTGCTCAACTTGTTCCTTCCAATGGTGAGTGGAGAACCATTATTTGATTTCGGCCCTTTCAATTGTTTCAAAAGAGCTTTTGTAACTGAACTGGGGTTTTTTTTTTTTTGGTTTTTTTATACCACTTGTCAAATGTATAATTGTGCAGTCCTAAACTTGACAGAGCTTGTCAAATAGGGCACCACCTGTCTGCATGTTTTATGGGTTTTAAGATGCTGCACTCAAATGCAGGCTTAAAATGAGGCTGTACAATTGCCACGGTGCACGTATTACTCCTGTCCAGTAACCTGGTAACTTCAGCCATGTTTAGACTTATTTAAATAATATATGAAACCTGAAATAAGTATGACTGCAGAGTCCTTGAGTGGTTTATCAGTAGTTAGGCATAGTGTCCATCCAGATCACAGTATAGACGCACAGGCTTTAATACAATAACAAGTCATGTGACGCGTAATTTTTAGCCACTTGGTGATTTTTAAAAAAATGTTCTACTCCTGAAGCTTTCTGCCTTCATTCCCAGCACCCTATCCTCCCAGTCTTTGCATCTCGGTCAGGGTCAGCCAGTAAATGTTTTGCACGCTGTTTTTGTTCTGGATTTCTCCTGTAGGGGTTTTCCATTTAATTGTGTGAGTGAAAATATCTACCTTATATGGTTTTCAACTTTTTCTTTTTAGACAAACATTTCTGTTGTAACTTGATTTCTTTTCTTTTTTTCTCTTACAGGTCAACCGTATAATCAGCTGGCCATTCTTGCCTCCTCAAAGGGGGATCATCTGACCACTATTTTTTACTACTGCCGCAGCATTGCTGTTAAATTTCCTTTCCCAGCGGCATCCACCAACCTGCAGAAGGCACTTTCCAAAGCTTTGGAGAGGTACAATTAAATGATCTATGGTTACCCTTAAAGTGACATTAAACCTTCAGATTTATTAACATAAACCAATACTGTAATGTGTGCCTTACTGTAATCCATGGTTGTTTCCCTTCTCTTTGCTGCTCATCCTTTTAAATCCTCATGTCTTCTCATGCTAGGGGAGAACTTCACTTTGCAGCTGAGTGCCTCTTCCTGTAGTGCTGGCTCAGGTTGTGAACCTACACACAGACACCATGTATCCATTTCAGAGACAAGGCAGTCTGCTGCAAAACAGAAGTTCTGCCCAGCATGAGAAGAGATACAGATTTAAAAGGAAGAGCAGCAAAGAGAAGGGAAACAACCATGGATTACAGTAAGGCACACATTACAGTATTGTTTTATGTTAAAAAATCTGAGGGTTTAATGTCACTAAGTCTTACTGTTTGCTTTCACTTTGCTGAATTTTGATTCTTTGGTTGTTTTCTAGTCGTGAAGAGGTGAAGAAACGCTGGGCTGTCTCCGATTTTATTAAGGCTTTCATCAAGTTCCATGGGCATGTATATCTAACAAAAAATCTGGACAAAGTGAGCCCTTTGCGAGAGCAGCTGGAAGAGCAGTTCAAGGTGAGTAGCAAGTAAGACTAGGTGGTCACTGGAAGCAATCAAGCACCCATGTTTCCACAGCAACACATGGCTTTGATGAATGCCTAGACTTAGCATGCATGCTAAAACCTGGCATGTTTTCAGTGATTGCGCCAGAAAGAGTCTCTATCTGTTTTAATTAGACTGAAGGCATGTTTGATCACGTACATAGCATTTGTAAATGTAAACGTATGCTGTTGTTTAAGGTTGCTTGTATAGCAACATACAGTGGGTAGCTGGGCCCTGTCATTTCCTTCCATTTAAAATGTTCTGGTGAAGCTTTTTAAAGAAGCGTCCAATCATAGCACCTAGATCAGTGCAAATCAACAGAATTTCTTTTTTTTTTTCCCAAAAAAAAAATCAATGTCTATTGAGCAGATACAATACTTGTTACAAAATAGTGGACGTAGGACACGAGTGATCGTTATGACATTAAACAGAAGAACCATACATCTACAAAGCAAGAAAACAGACAGTCAGCATGGATCTCTTCTGTATGGGGATTTACAGCATAGTAACATTTGCAACAAAGTACACCTCAATAAGCCAAACAGTGTAAAAAAAAAATCCCCAAAAGAAAGAACAGAAAAGTCAGCTAGCAGAGAAAAAAGGTTTTTAAAAAACTAGGCATAACCCAATTGCCCGCTGTCAATTTGCGATCCCAATGGAACCAGTGGATGAGGATCTTTGTGAACTACAGTACATCTATACTCCTAGATGTGTCATACGTTTTTAGAGAGCCAGGGACCCCACACTTTGTATCGGACTGGACAACCTCTGTATGCATAGACCAGTTGTTTGTAAGGTAGTAAATAGTTCAGGTTCTTCTCCCACTGAGACAGATGGGGACAGGTAGCAGACAACCAACGAAGAACAATCATCACTTTACAAGTTTGAAGTAGCAATTTGTGGAGGAGTGTGCGCTTCACAGGAGACAAGTGTAAGTCTTGCGAAATACATAATAATGTCTCCGGAACAGGAGACAGGACAACCCATGTGGTCATGCACAAATTGTGAAATCTGTACTCGATAATTGTTAACCACTGGCCAAGTCCAGATCATATGAAAGAAAGAAGTGTGTAACAAGTGGCATTTAGGGCATGAGGAAGAGGGCTCCGAAGACTTAGCCTTGGGGGGCAAGATAGTCCTGATGAATAATGTAGGTTTTGGATTTGTTGTTCTCTAACACACAGAAGTAAGAATTTCAAAACAATTTTTTCCAATCCTCCTCTAGATCCGGTAGGTCACGCAGCCACACATCATAAGATTTACACACAGAGAGAAATTTAATTTCTATTTTCCTGGAATGTTTAAAAGCCCCAGTTGTAATTTATTGGAGTGAAATGTTTTGAGGTTCAGAATGTTCTAGAAATGCACGCAAATCTCTATAGGCTAGTGAACCAATGTTGTACAGACAGCATTGGTCAGATCTATGCCTTTTAAAGCTTGCTTATAATAACTGTAAACGTTTGTAGACTGCTTATATCACTGCAAGGTAGGCACATGATTATGTCAGTATATACGCACAGGTTAGCATACATGAGTGATTAGCTTGCAGTCTATTTGCATAGAGCAAGCTACTGCCCACTATCTGCTGACGGCGCAGAGTCATGCTGCAGCCGGGAAGGACTCTCCAGAACATTGTGGGGATTGACGCCGGTACCTGATTGACAGCTGCCTCTCCAGAGCAAGTTGTGCCCCCACCCCCTTCCCTGTCTGTCCTTTCAGGGAGCGATGACTGCCTGCAGGGAGGACACCATGAGCACTGTCGCACGCTGGCTCTATACCAAAAGCTGAGCGATCTTGTAACCACTAATTTGCTCATCTTTCCGTATAGAGCCATTGTGAGACAGCTGCAGTGTCCCTTGCTGGCTCTCAGTTTGGGAAGAGCATATTTTGCAGCTGAATACACAGTTAAAATGCATATGTTTATTGTAACTGCTAAAGGATCTACAATTCTGTACAGCCAACAGTCTGTCAGTCAATGTTATGTTGACTCATTCTGCTAGATGTAGACATGCAGTTTAAAATACCAGTGTCAGTCTGGTATTTAACATACAAATGGCAGGGTCTGTAATAATGTATCGAGTGAAGCTCTGACTCCCTTTCATTTTTCACATGCTTTGACACGAAGCAGATGCTTTACTATGTGATTATTTGGTGTGTCCCTACCTTTTCTCCAAGCATTTGGGAGTGTATGGCACACATATGGGATATGTCCCAAGCTCCCCGACTGCTACCCATATTCACAAAGCATAAAACTGTGTAATTATTGCAAAGGTGCACCATGGGTGTTTGAATGTTTACAACTGAAGATCGTGGCACACATCTGTATCATGCCCTTAGTACCCCCACTGCTACGAATGTGCCCAGAGAATTAAACTGAATAGTTATTACAAAGATGCTCTGTGGGGGTTTGCGGAAAATTATGTTCATCATGAAATTGCCGACATTCACATCTCTTTATTAATCCGATTCAGCTGCTTCTGTTTACCTTTCAGAATATGCTCTTCCAGAAGGCCTTTAATGCACAGCAGTTGGTTCACATCACAGTCATAAACCTGTTTCAGCTGCACCACTTGCGGAGTTTTGGCACAGAGGTCGAGCAACAGAGCTTTAGCGCAGAAGAGGAACTTTGCTGGTCTCAGCTTTTGGCTCTCTTCAGTAAGTGTTGGTGTTGACAATGTGAAACTCTGCCATCCTGCACTAAGAAGTCTCAACCTTTAGTGGGTTGCTGGGGCATAGTAAGATATCCAGATTCATTAGTGTTGGATATCTACATTTTAAAGGGTTTTTTTGTGGGTGGCAACCCTTCTGGGATTTTTTTTTTCTTTCAATAATGAGGAAAAGCTATGCAATGGCATTCTATATCAGTGTAGTATAGTTTTAAAAATGGATCTCCAGCCTTAACCTATTTTGTGTGATTTGGATACAGTGGTGAAATCTTGTATCCTCTGTTAGGTGCGTATTGCTTTCTTTGTCCCCATTGCCCCATTGTCAAATCCTCTTTGCTGCCTGTTCCAAATAAAAGTTAAAGCAGAGAAGCTTTCGAATATCTGTCGCCTTCACTTCCATTCCCAATTGCCATGCAGGATGTAAGGGAAAATTACATTTTGCACACTGTGCATGCATGTGGCTCTGAACAAGGACAGTGATCCCTCCTTTGATGCTGGGGGCGAGCGCTCAACGGCTGAGCGCAGCAGGGCAGGCCGTAG
>NW_017306320.1:2490297-2554472 GCF_000935625.1 Nanorana parkeri | reverse complement strand
TGTGTTTTGTGTTTTTTTGGGGGGGGGGGGGGGGGGGGGATGTTTTTTTCTTTTCTTATTTCTTTGTGAGTTGTGTGTTCCTCTGATTTGTTTAGCATTACATTCTCTGTCCACAGTGTCGTTCCTGGGTATCCTTTGCAGAAGCCCATTAAAGACCCGCTACTGTGATGATACATCTTGTGCCGATCCACTCCCTGCTATTAAGGTGTCCCTAGACTGGATGAAGCTGCGTCCCAGTGTATTCCAGGAGGCTGCTGTGGAGGAAAGACAGTAGTAAGTGATGAAATAAAAATGGACACTCTTTGATACTAATTGAAAATTACTTTTTTTGAGGCACATTTTATAAAACCACACAAAATATAGTAACCTGTAACAGCAAGTACTTCTGAGGTTACTGATGTCAGAGCATGGAAATGGAAATTCTGAATGAATTTCATGAGTTTCACATTGGTCTTATTCAGTTTGTGTTTGGAGAGCACCCTCTAAAATGCTGGCAGTTTGACAAATTTATTGCGTTTCCTACATTTTTCCCAGGATCATAAGTGACCTCATTAGTAAGTTTCTGTACTTCTCTTTGTAAGTATGGAAAAGATGCAGACTCTTTCCTTAGAGAAGCATGGAGGTAGCCATTGCTGATTTAAGTTTGTAATTGTCTGGCTATCATGCTGACTCTCTTTAAGAATTTTAAGGAATATGCAGATAAAGACTTTTGACTTACCTGGTGTGCATACTTGTTCCAAGACCATGTCTCAGAAGGGTATTGAAACCAGTGTGTTAACTTAATAGCCTTGGAGCAAATTAAACTTTTTTTTAACTTTTTAGTTTAAAAAAAAAAAATAATCTGCATCTGGCTGTACTTGTCAAAACTGTCCCAGTGTGCTGCTGTACCGGCAGTTTTCTAATCTCTAGTGGTTTAATTCCTTATAAATCAAAGTAATTTTCGGGACCAATAGTCCTATAACTAAAATCTAGCGTTATCGTTAATACCACATTAGTGGGCCACTCCCTTGATGGCACTCTAAATTGCATTATTGTCCCTATTGTTAATTGGACGTGCTTTACATTCTTCCTATAAATTGGTAGAGAATCAGGACATCAGTTTATTAAGTGGAAACCTAAAATGTTTCTCTGAGCCCATCAGAGTCTGGACTGTCATAACATTCCTCTCAGTTATGTCTGAATTTTGAATAATTGTCATCAGGGTCTGCATGGAATGGTAGAGATTTCAAATTCACTCAACGTCTGTTAGTGATTCAGATAAAGTAATTATGTAAGGAGATATATTGGTCTGCCATTGCTGACCACCTCTTACAATATGCTGGTTGTCTGGCTATGGCTGGATATTCTTTCTTGGAGACCCAGAACAAGCATGCAGCAAATTAAAGTCAAGAATATACTTTATTAAAAAGAGAGGTCAGCAATGGCAGCAAAAATATTTCCATCATAACAGGTGAGCTTTAAAATCAAAGCAACAAAACTGATAATGGAAGTATGGATTCAAAACGTGATGGCAAATGGTGTTTGTTTGCACTGCAGTACTTGTATCTTCACATGTGACACATTTGCTTTAAGGTTGTCTTCAAGTCTGTCTTTTTGCCAAATAAAAATGCTCACTATATATGTACTGAGACCTTTCACAACCCGTCTTAATGCAGTTGTGTCTAAATTCTGCTTGATGATGTGCGGGCTCGGCACGTGGAGCTGCGAACACGCCCGAGCCCATCACTAATCGTGAACTCAATTCCTAAACCTTTGCTTTTCTATCTGCAGTGTGTGGCCGTGGCTGATTTCTCTATTAAACAGTTTCCATGTACTTGAGGAAGACCTAGCCGGTGCCAACAGTAAGTAGCATGTTGTAGCTCTGTAAAGTAGCCTAAAGAGGCACTGTGGATCACTCCTTATATACCCACAGAGGTGCAGAGGATGTTGACAGCAATTTAGTTGGGTCTCCGCTTGCACCCACTTCCCTTTCCCTTCTTCCCACTGTATTTTCTCCAATCCTTAAACTTTCCTTCCCCTTTCTACCTGAACACCTTCTCCCCTCTACCTATCAACTATCTATCCTACTTTTGTTTACTCTCTACTTTACTGTCTTGTATACCTGGTATAACCAGGTCTTTTAAGGTTAAAAGCACAATTATCCTCAATTATCCAACCACTAATGACATGCCAAAGAGGCACTATGGGATGGGAATTCGATTTGTTTGTATAAGGCCTTGTAACTGACATTTCACTTGGCTGAAATGTAAATTCACTACTAATTCCCACTATCCCTCTCTCGTGATTTTCTTATGCATGTATTGTAGGGGGGCAAATGGGTACCTTAGCATATATAGAAGCCCTTTGGTGGGTTTGTGTTTCATCAGCAAGATTGATCATGCAGCCTTCTTGCAGAAATTGATCTAAATGTATGCTTGTTGCATAATTTGACGCCACTTCAAGTACCACTATTGGGGCTGCCTAATATTTGGTGATTTAACTAGTCAAACTATTCAGCAGTCACATGTGCATATCAGTTTGCCTGAATCCTAGTTCATTGAGGCAGACAAGTCTGTCACTTTGGAGTACACAGCACAGACATTGCACTCTTGCAGGTTTTGCAGTGTTTTAGGCCGAGGAGCGACACCTTGCTGACGACAAAGCTACACGTACAAAGTGGGTATGTGTCCTGTGTTTTCCAACAATCCTGTCACTTGCAAATTCTTACTAGTGACAAGTGCTAATGTTACATGGGCCTGACCCAAAAATCTTCATCTTTGTTTTTTTTTTCATGCTTGAAAATTTTTTGTAGGTTTGGTATGTAAATATCATTGTTTGTTTTTGTGAACCAGTGTTGCCACTTCCAGAGGAATTTGAGCTGCAGGGATTCCTGGCTCTTCGGCCTGCATTTAGGTAAGCATGCATCTCTTATTACATGCTGTAACGTGAACCTTGACATACTCCAACCTTAGAAACACAATGGTAATTTTAAAATCCAAGCCAGCAGTTGGCAAGGAGGAAAATGACAGGGCATGCTACACATGCACTGTGTGCTTTTTAAGTTTTTCTGGGTGTCTGTAATATTCGCAATGTATTCAGACAGCATGCATGCACAATCAAACAGCAATACTCAGTTATAACTGGAAGAGCTGAAGTGTCCTTGCTTTACAGGACTAATTTGACAGTCTGCATTCACCTTTCTGTGCTATGATAGCTTTTTGTCTGCACCCAGTGGAATAACCAGGTTTTGGGACGCATAGTATTTGTTCACTGGTTCAAGCACCAATGAGCTGTTTATAAGCAGAATAGTTCACATAGGATTGTGATTTCTGTAAAATCTGACTGGGGAAACTGTTGCTTTATTTTGGTCCTTGAATACTCTGTGCATGTGTGCGCGCGTAGGTGTGTAGTTCACCTGGATGGAATACAGATTCTGCTTTTTTTGTGTTCTGTTTAAGAACCTTGATTTCTCTAGAGGTCATCAAGCCATTATTGGAGATCGAGAGACTCCGACTCTGCGTGTGTGTGTGTGTGTGCACGCGCGCGCGTGTGTAGTTCACCTGGATAGAATACAGATTCTGCTATTTTTGTGTTCTGTTTAGGAACCTTGATTTCTCTAGAGGTCATCAAGCCATTATTGGAGATCGAGAGACTCAGCATCGTCGGATGCGACCAATACGTCTTGTGTCATTGGGAAAATGGATCTGCGAGAACCAGCCACGGTGTGTTCCCTTAAACAGCTCTTTTTTGTAAACTATCACAAAACTTTACACACACTTGTCTGTTACCGTAAACTCTTTTTGTCTTGTGCCTTTTTTGTTTTGTGTAAGGAATGCCCTGTTAAAAAAAATTAAAATGAAACCCCAAGAGAGGTTTCCAAATGTGCTAGAAATTTTCAACTGCATTTGTAATGTGGTCAGTTGATCCCGAAACAAGTCCAAAGTGCTGCCTCTGGGTGTTGGTCCAGTGCTACTTAGAGAGAGATAGATATAATATAGGCTTTTAAAGGAAACCTGTACCATGATAAATTTGGAAGCTGTCATTGCTGACATCCTTCTGAAAATGCTAGTTGTCCACCGTTTCTGGTTTTAATAGTTTTTGGGTTAGTGGATTCTCTTTAAACAGCATCTGGAATCCATTCTGCAGTTTTGTACAGAGCTAAGTGTCTTAACGTTTTACCTGGAAACACTGTGGGGAATTTATAAAACTGGAGCAGACAAAATCTGGAGCAGCTGGGCATGGCAACCAATCAGCTTCTCTTTCATTTTCAAATCGTAACTGAAGAGAGAAGCTGATTGGTTGTCATAGGCAACTACTCCTGATTCTTCTGCTCCAGTTTTGATAAATTCCCCTCACTGTATTTTATTATTGCACGTTAATGCAAGATCTCCAACTGGAGTTCAGCTAAAATCCAGGAGATCTGTGGGAAGGTAATCCCTCTGTGTTTCACGGATGTGTTACCTAGAGAAGATGTGCGTTTGCCCACAAATCTCCTTTAGATGTCAGTTTTAAATGAACTCTGTGATATTTATTTCCCATTGCTAATATATATAACCTTTCCCTTGACAGGCTTATGCAGTGTCGCAGTGTTGAGGGAGAAATTCATTTTTCCACGGACATCCCAGAATTAATGATTGAAGATGCAGTTGATGCCGAGGACAGGTCCTCTCCACAGGACAACAAGCATGCAGAAACTCAAAGATCTGAAGGGAGTCCTGGTTTAAAATCTGTGCTCTCCACTGGGCGTAGCCTGAGCTGTGAATCCTCTGAAAAGCCAGTGGTGACTTTCAAAGAGAACATTAAACCGCAGGAAGTAAACCGGGAATTGCCAGCACGAAGCTACACCAGAACGGTGAATGCTGGCAAGGAACAAAGAGACTATAACAAGGGCATGAATGCTGCAGGTAACAAGAAGGACAATAGCAATAAAAGGAAGAATGAACCCAAGAAAACAACTGCTGACAAAAACCAGGAACCTGCAAAGCAAAGCATTGCTGTACAGGTATGTATCCCAATAGCGACTGGGCCTGGCAGCTATGTTGGTAGCGGGGCTGAAAAAAATACAAAGGCTCAGCATGCCAAATAACATGTGTCTGAATTATCTCAATTGGGAAAGCTTCCTTGGGCTGGCTCATGAAATCCTAACTCAAAGCAAGTAGCTAGCATGCAGATGAAATGCATGCAAACTATCTATCCGCCACAAAATTTGTAGTTGTGTTCCGCCAGTCTTGAGATCAGGTATCTCTACCAATGGTGCAGCCAGGTTCTGGACTTCCATTTCAGTTAAAAGATACACATATAGAAGCTGCAAGTTTTTGCAGATGCAAACTCAGGCTATAGCACTTAAGGTGCCCATACACTTTACAACCATCGCAAGACCTTAGTCTTGCGATGGTTGTAAAGTAATTAAAAAACGTACGATCTGCCCATCTTGGACAGGCAGATCGTACTCTCGATCATCGCAAGCCCGCCCCCCTGAGGGGCCGGCTTCCGATGACCGTAATGCTGAACGGGCAGTGTGCGTGTGCGCACACCGGCCCGTTCGGCTTTTGTCTCCCGAGCACCGTTCAAACCAGCCGAAAATCGTACGATTTTCGGCTGGTTTTCTAGCATGCTCCTTAGACAAAAGACGTGCGACCGTACAGTAGAATCGGTCGCACGTCTTCGTTCACACTGCTCGATTCTCGTACGATCGCTTGATTCCCCGCGATTCTCGTACGAGAATCGAGCAGTGTATGGGCACCTTTAGATATTCACTGATCAAGACAAGTACTTGCATATCAGGTGTCCTGGCACTTCTTTAACCTCAAGCTTGTTTTGGGTCAATGATTATGTACTAATGCAAGGATAAGGAATACAGCCCTGAAACCTTAATTTTTCAATGGCGGGTCTCTCCCCCTTTCATCAAAGGCGTTAGTTTGACAGTATTTTGCTCTTCGTTAGTACCTCAATGTAGTTACCAGTACACTGAGGGGTCTTTTGTTTTAGTAGTTTATTGAACTGTGATATGTACATCCATTTGGGCCATATAGGTTCACTTTCAAGGTATAGACATGTATACAGTCATGTCAGCATCCTGAAAAAGGGTCCTGGTTTAGACCCAAAATGTCAATTTTATATTTGACACATATTTGCCTGTGTGGCCCAAAATGGATGTACATCATGGGCGTCCCGAGGCCGGGTGTCACCCGGAGCAGAGGCCAGCTGGCGATTTCACGCGCGTGACATCACTTGCGTGACATCACTTGCTTATACGATGACGTCATCGCGCATGCGCGGACATCTAATTGACGCATTCCGGCGTCCATCTTGGTTATGGATGCCGGCAGAGAGAGGAGGGTGCATTCTCCTGGCGGGATGAGGTATGCTGCCGGGTCCCCTCTCTCCTGACACTGTCGGACTCTCAGTCCACGACCGAGTGCCCGACTTTTTAGAGGGGGTGACCCCAAAATGACTCGGTCATTTGCTGTCACCCCTCCAATGGTGCCACCCGGGGTTGGCCGCATCCCCCTTGTGACGCCAGTAGTATATTTGACAATTCAATAAGCTATCGGAACAGAGGGACCCCTTGATGTGCCAGTGACTGATTTGGGACTCTGTAAGACATTTCACCATTGTTTAACTTGGCAGAGTTTCTAGGTGTTTTGTGTAGTGTGAACTGAGCACCTGCACTGGAGCCTGACTGACTTGCATAGCTTACTGATGTTCAGGGAATTAAAGGAAGCTAACCTAAAATATAATTGTCAGGTTTTAAATGCTGTTGAGGGGATGTTACACGTATCTGCTCGTAGAGAAGATTTCACTTCTCCTTTTGTTCTGACATCTGGACAGGAAGTGAGGAGGAAAGTCATTTTCTCTAGTCACCTTCCAGGACGTTTTACTATGCGTTGCTAGGCAATGTAATGTTATCTATTATTATGGGTGTATATATGTGTATATGTATCTATAATTCTATGAACGAGTTGCACTATGGTATCCTTCGGTTCTTATGTTTTAACTGAAGCGTGCTAGGCTTGTGCTCCTTTTTATTCTAAGTGTGGGTGATGTGTTTCCTGTTCCGGTGGGAGGAGCCTATCTCTCTAATGCTGTCCTGGAAGGTTCCTAGAAACAGAGTTACCAGGTACGTAACTCCAATTTTTGGGGACATAGCAATAAAATTCAGACAGGGGTTCTTCATTTAACTAGATTGTTTGTTTTTATTGCCCCTTGTCTCCACATTTGGGTGGAGAGCCCTCTAACTTTCTGTTCTGTCACACTTCCCCCAATGGGGCAGAGATAGGAACAATCCCTGCTTTACTACTAGTAAGTCACTAATCTGTAGAAAGTGGAAGTTCAGACTGCTGTACCTTTAAGAAAAGTAACATTGAGCCGCCCTATATAGCCTTTGTGGAGGGATGTACGCCTAGACAGCAGATAGGGCTCACTGTACAGGCCACCAATGTGTTTCTGAGGTAAGTAACCAACTGGAGTGGGGAGTTGTAATGTAGATTAGTTCAAGGGCCTAGGCAGGTTAGTGTTGCCACTTACAGCGCTATTTACAAAAGGGTGAAGAGAGTTTGGAGAAGGCAGGAGAAGTGAACAATCTAGGACAACAAAGCTGAATTTTTCCAGTTCAGCTGTTAGTGTTCACTTCTCGTGCCCTCTCTCCAAACTCCTCACCCCTTAGTGAATAGACCTGTTAGGTTTTTTTTTAAGGCACCTGCACTTTGACCCTTTTACCCTCTAACTCAGGGGTAGGCAAACTTCTGCCCTCCAGCTGTTCTGAAACTACAAATCCCATGATGCATCTGTCTCTGGGTGTCGTGCCTGTGGCTGTTGGAATCTTGCAATGCCTCATGGTATTGGTAGTTTTACCACAGCTGGAGGGCTGTAGTTTGGTTACCCCTGCTCTAAGGGCCAGTTCACACCATTGCAGTGTGAATTAAGCACAAGAAAGCCCATAGGAAAGCATTGTGATGTATTTTGACTGCAGCAGTCAAATAAAAGGACTGCATCACAACTGCATATGGTGTGAACTGGCCCTAACTGCAGCAACATTACCGGCAGGTAAACAAACTTACAGCCGCAATAGCAACCTAGTTGCTATTATAGATTGTATCTCTTCAGTCAGCCTTGGGCTGCCACATACAAGTGATACAGCTGTACCGAATACTGCTATACTTGAACAGTGACATACAGTTTCTGCTCAATATGCTTCAACACAGTGCAATGATGACATTAGGACTCTATTAGTGGCTAAGCGCTTACAACTTCTGCCTTGCAGTACTGGTGTCCTCAGTTCAAATCACGGCTAGGAAACTTTTGCATAGATTTTGCAGGATCTCCCTGTGCTGAGTGAGTTTCCTTTTGGGTACTCTGGTTTTCTACCACTCACCAAAGATATGCTGGTAGGGTTACTGGCTCCTGTCTAAAATTGGCCCTAGTATAATTTACTCCACATGTCCTAAGTGGTTGAGTCGCCTACTCTCTACCCCAACACCAATTTGAGTGCTTAAAGTGCAATAGATAAAAGAATAAAATGTGCCCTTGCCCCATGTATTTGAACACAAGCAAGTGTGAAATCTATGATCTTGCAACACATATTGGGTGATGCTGCGCACACTGAAGAGAGAAGAACAATTCTAGGGACATCATTGTGTCTTAACTGGAAATGAATGAGATTTTAAATTGTTGCATTATAAGGCAGTTATGGGTATCGTAGTCTGTTCCAGGAGCTTGCAATTTTATGGTTTTGTGTATTTTGTATCTATTTGCTCGACACAGCCCCATCTTTTATAACTAAATATAAATGGACACCGTTTGACATCTTTGCACTGGGTGGCCTTGACCTGGCACTGTCTACCTGGCACAGAATGCTCCTATTACAATTTGGTTGCAATGCCACCAGCCAGTAAAATCTGGCATTCTAACGCAACAGTAAACTATTGTTTTCAGTTAGTCTGCCAACTAACCGATTTGCATTGTGGGAATGAAATCTAAAGCTAAGGCACTGCGTAGCTCCTATGTAGCTATTATCTTATCCCAACAGTTCTTAAACTAGATGTAAACCATAACTGGCATTTAGGGTTCCAATAAAAAAGCTGCAGTATGGCTTTACACCGGCCATACTGGTACTTTAAAATCATTTTGAAAATAAACTATTCTAAAGCACAGCGGTGTACTTTGCAATGTTGTGGATAAACCAAATGAACAATAGTAATATGAATAGGAGCAGGAGGGAAAAAGTGGGAGGATCTGACTTGTCAGTCATGTGTGTTTAAACGGCCACTTGTAGTCTCTATGTGACAAGGGGAATACCCAGGAGTAAAACTGGTAGACGGGGATAGACACGTGTCACCCTATAAAAGGACCTCTATGGCAGTATAACTAAGTAATATTTGAAATACACAAGCTACAAATGTAATCATATTGAATAGGGATGTACCGATACTAGTATCCGTATCTGTGCCGATACCAAGTATTTGGGCGAGTACTCGTACTTGCCGAAATGCTCCCATACCGGAAACTTCCAGTCAGAGGGAGACCTTGTTGGTAAGCAGCCTGGCTTCCCGGCAAATCAGGAAGCCAGGCAGCGGGTAATGACCCACCTCCCAGCTTCCGGATTGTCCAGGAAGCGAGGCTGCTTACCAACAAGTGCAGCTGGCTTCCTAGCCAAACAAGAAGCTAGCCAATCAAGAAATCCCACCTTCCTGATTGGTCAGGAAGCCACGCTACCTAGCAACAAGTGAAGCCGGCTTCCTAGCCAATCAGGAAGCCGAGAGGCGGGTCATGTGCCGTCCAGCTTTCTGATTGGCTAGGAAGCTGGCTTCACTTGTTGCTAGGCAACCTGGCTTCCTGACCAATCACCTCGTGTCTCCCTGCCCGGCTTTCTGATTGGACAGGAAGCCAGGCAGCCTCGGCATGTGAAGCGGGTGTTCTTTCACTAGAGCACTGGCTTCACAGGCAATCAGGAAGCCGGGCGACGGGTCATGATCCACTGCCCAACTTCCTGATAATCTGGGCACACGGCATCGGTACTCAGTATTGGCGAGTACCGGAAAAAAAAAGTATCGGTACTCGTACTCTATACTGAAGAAACGGTATCTGTGCATCCCTAATATTGAATATTACTTTTGAAATAACAGCAACATGTTAAAACTTATGAGATTTTAGTGATTGGGTTTACATAAACTTTGAGCAGAGATCTAGAGTGACTCCCGTTAAATGCTGTGCTGCCTCTAGTGGCAAATTAACAAATCGCTGTGTATGAAGCATGCAAACAAAAGCAAGCATGAAATGTGAAAGTGAAAAAAAAACGAAATGATATTTTAAGCAATGTTAACTTTTGAATATATGCTCACTAAAAATACATCATACTTCTGTTGTAATCTTATGTCTTAATGAACAGAGTTCCAAATAACACAAGCAACAATTGGCAGGAGTCCTGCTGCGGTTTACCAGGGGACTGTGGGAGGTGGGGAGACATTATTGTAACTTTCTGGAGACACTCCAGTCAAACATGGAGTTTTTTTCCCCCCCAAATACCACATGTAGTTGTATTGATGTTCACGTCTTTATAAAGAATTGCTTTCTGTTTTGTGTCAGGTGAAAACGCCAGTCTCTGAGTCAAGGAAGACACCAGTGACTCCAACATCTAGTCCCAGCACCAACACCCAGTTCATACCTATCCACCATCCTGGAGCCTTCCCACCTCTGCCTAGCAGGCCTGGTCAGTTCATGTGCAGGGAATAGATTTTTTTCTTTGTGTTTTCAGTCCTGCAGCCTGGGGGTTCTTCCACTCTTCACCTATTAATGGCCACATTTCCCCTCTACAGGTTTTCCACCTCCTGCCTATGTCATCCCACCACCTGTGGCATTTACCATGAGTTCTGGCTATACATTTCCTCCTGGAGTCAATGTTCCAGGATCCTTCTTGCAACCTTCATCTCATTCAGCTGCTGGAAACCAGGGTCCTCCTGGGAAACAGTCCCACATTCCTTACAGTCAGCAGCGTCCGTCGGGTCCAGGGACACCAAACCAGGGAGCACTAAGCAACCAGCTATCGGGTCAGCCACAACCACAGGCTCCGTCCAGTTCTCCTCAGCCCAGCAATCAGACTGCAGCACAGCTACAGATTCAAGCAATGGCTCACCAGCAGCAGTCTCCTACCAAACCTATACAGGCACTGGGCAAGAACCCCCCACATCACCCCAATCTTCAGCAGGTATTTTTAAAAACATGATCCATCTGAAAGTGATGCTTGTATTATCAGGAACATAAATGACAATTGGGGGTTAAGCTTTTTATTTAGGTATATATTCCTATTTGTTACTGCTGTATTTTTTTTTTATGCACTATGTTGCAGCTAAAAAGCATCTAAAAATGCATGCCAGTTAGTCCCATGTACACTAACCTTAACAGCGATGTGCAAGAGCTGATTCATAAAGGAATTGGGTGGAAGGGGCATTGCCCATTCTCCATTTTCTTTAGTAGCTAGTTTGATGAGACCAAAGAAGCAAGGATTCCCAGAACACAATGGGGGGAATTTATCAAAAATGGAGCAAGCATAATCCACAGCAGTTGCCCATGGCAACCAATCAGCATCTATCTTCAGTTTTGCACAGGTAAGATTTGAAAATGAGAAAGAGAAGCTGATTGGCTGTAGTGCAAATCTACTCCAGATTTTGTCTGCTCCAGTTTTGATAAATTCCCCTCCAATGGATTTTTTTTAAAGAACATACACTACCGTGTTTCCCCGAAAATAAGACACTGTCTTATATTTTTTGGGGCTCAAAAAAACACGCTAGGTCTTATTTTCAGGGTAGGTCTTTATATTTTAGCAATTCCCAAAAATAGTACTAGGTCTTATTTTCAGGGTAGGTTTTATTTTCGGGGAAACAGGGTAGTAGCTGTCTCCTTTTGGGCAAGCTGCCTCTAATTGAAATCTTAGACAAAGATGTACAGTATCTGTATATGTGAAAAGTCACTGCTCTGGCTCACTGGTGTGAATGTTTCAGCTAGAGATATTCAGTTCTATAAACAGGCTTTAAACAACACATGAACACGCAGAAAAAGAAATGAATGTTTGCCATACGTTGCCCTTCTATAGTTGCTATAAAAAACATTTTTTTTCTTCTCGCTGTAAATGTCAATGTAATTATCAGTTTGTTAGGCAGCATGTTACTTATGACACAACTGCTTCATAGTTTGTAGTGCTAGTTCTAATGCAGGTCATACTCTTGGCAATTCTGGAAGCTTTCCATTGGTTTTAGTTTTAATTTTATAACTGTGTGTGGTTGAATGACTGTCTGTTTTTTTTGTTTTTTTTTTTATTATTATTTCTTAGTACCCACAGGCAGCAGACACTTCCAAGCAGCTATGGAACAATCCTCAAGTTTCCAACTCACTGGGAAAAATGATGCCACCAACCATGAAGCAGAACTACTTCATGGACGGCCGTTTGCCCACTGAGCCCCTGAGCATGCTGGAGCAGTGCCTGCAGCACCCAGTCATGCAGCAGCCTCTGGAGAAGAAGGTGAAGCATTACCCCATGGATGCGTATAACCAGAGCTCTGCCGAAATGAAGATTTCAGACTTCTACTGGGGGGACCAAAGCTCTTACAGTCTAAATGATAACCGGAGTCTCCTGGCACAGCAGTCTGTTAATAACCAAAGGATCCAGCGCCAGCCTACTGGCTATCGTACAGGCCAGGATGCAGTGACTAGAATGCCATTTGAGGTAAGAAATGTGTATAGGTTTTGGATATCTTTCATATTCCATCGACCTCCCCACTGCCATCCTCCGATTTCACCTTTTGCTCCGTTTATGGCTGTACATTTTCCTTGATTTCTCTTCCTTCCTACATGCACACAACAGGATTTGCAGTACAAGGTCAGCACTTTAACAAATTTAAGAACATTTGTTTCTGGCTGATTTGGTTAAACAACCTGTACAAAATATATTCACAGTAGCAAAATAAAATTTACACTATATGGCCAAATGTTTGCAGACTTCTGACCATCACAACTACTATATTGCCAAATCAAGTTATTGGGTTCAGGTGTTTCTAGTAAAGTGTACTGCCACAGCATACACTACAGTAAGATTTTAGACAATGTTGTTGTGCTTTCCAGCTTTTGGGGAAACTTTTTTTTTTGTCCTAGCATGGATAAGCCCAGGTCCATAAGGCCGTGTTTGATCTGTTTGGTGCAGAGGGAATTGTGGCCTGCACAGAGCCCTAACCCTACAGGATACCTCTGGGAAGAATTGAAATGTCCCGCCAGTAGTTCTTGTCCAGTATCAGTACCTGACCTCACAAATGCTCTTTTGATTAAATGGGCACACATTTACTCAGTAAACATTGAGTTCTTCTGAAAAGTCCTCCAAGAAGAGTGGAGATTGTTACAACAACTCCATGTTACAAGAGCCCATGATTTTGGAATGGGATGTCCACCAAGATCAGATAAGTGTTGACGGTCAGTTGTCCACAAATGTAACAATATAGTGTATATAAGCTGGGAAAATGCCACACATGCTTCGTGTCTGAACATGTTGGACAACTTAGACTTGTGTTGCATTGGATTTGGTCTGACACAAATAGATGAAAGAAGTGTTTACTCAACACAGTTATAGCCTCTGCCATCCGTTATGAAGCTGAGGAAAACATATAAACTGTTCTTGCCTGCAAAGGTTTGAACCTTTGTTTGTACAAGAGCTAGATTGCAGATGCTGGCATACGGCTGATTAAAACTGGCCTGCCGTTTGTTTTTATGGAAAGTTAGCCTTCTAGGCTATGTTAACACCATGTCTGGACCAGATCTGGCGCATATCTGCAAACACAGTGCATTTTTGTGGCGATTTTACTGCAACTTTGCCACGTTCTGGTGCTGTTTTTATTTATTTTTTTGCTTAAAATGTACTTTCAGGTGCATTCCAGTGCGTTTATTGCGTTTTATATGCAGTTTTCCATTTGTTCCATTGCATTCCATACCAGAGAAAATGAGACGAGCAGTATTTTTTTTTTTGTGTTGACCAGAACGGACTGCACTGGTGTAAGCAGAGCACAGAAATAACATAGGGATACATTAGGATGCTGTTTTTGGTCCGGGAACCAACTGTTCTGGTCTGGACCCAGTGTAAACAAGCCCTTAAAGCTGAATTCAAGGTCAGCAATTATGTACACCAGATGCATGTAATGAATATTGTTTTACTTGTCAGTGATTTGTAATGGTCCAGAGGGCACTCCAAGATGGGCAGATCGTACGTTTTTTTTTAATCGCTTTAAAACCATCGCAAGACTAAGGTCTTGCGATGGTTGTACAGTGTATGGCCACCTTTTAGACTTTGGACATTGACTGGGACAGCACAAATGGAACACAGACCCAACTTGCTGATTGGACTGTGAAGGAGCAGAAAAACAGAGTCATCACTACATTCTTTTTGCTCTCTCCGTCTATCACCATGTTTACTGTCTGCACTTGTGCACTTCAGCAGAGCCTGGTTGGCTGCATGTGCTGGCTCCCAGTCTCCCAGTCTCAGTGGTGCTATATCGGGGATTACTGGAGGCTGATATCAAGTCAAAGTTGGGTAACAATTAGTTGCATTTAAAATTTTTAACAAAAACATAACTGCTTCATTGAGTTTCCTTTTTCATCTTCCTGGAGTACAGCTTTAAACAAGACATTTCATTCCAATGCTGTCACCTTGCTATAATCAAAAGAATGTCCACAGTCTTATCCTTCCTTCTGTCAGCATTATGGGCAGAATGTTAACATCCTGCTGTGCATGAGACTTAAAAGTGACTCCAGTCAAAACTTCTAGTGTTGTATTGAATATGGACCCTCTATTCCCATTGGGGAGATTGCTCCCACTTCCTGTTGCAGTGGTCACCAGGATGGAAATTAGGTGTAAAACTCTCCAATGGGGATGCAGGGAATACAAATTTGACAGAGGTTTAAACTTTTCCCCACTTTTGAAGTGGGGTAGGGAAGAGTTTTTACTACTGACTGTACCCTCGATTAGAGAGATTTCCCTCACGTGCAGTCTTCATGACCAGCATGCCTGGGATAGGAAATGGGACATTTCTCCAACAGGAAGCAGACAGCAATACAATTTTAAAACCGGTTCTCACACTTTCCCCTACTATCCCAAAAATTGGGGGGGGGGGAGAATTTGGCTAGAGTTCCACTTAAAGATAACGGTTCTAAAGCTGGATTCACACTGTTCTTGTGAGTTACAGACACACACGCGCGCGATATCTACTTGTACAGCAGCCATACCCATTGAATGTGTTGCATGACATCTAACAAGTGTGAATAGGCCCTGCAACTAAAAAGATGACTTGTATGAAGTAATTTTGTTTACAGTGATTTTAGAGCTTACCAAACCTTGATACAGTCACCACTGTGGGATGATGGAACTTTCTGTATGCTTCTGATTTCAGTTTCCTGCTGACTGTCCCTGTGGGCAGCTGTTTCCCAGCTGAATAGATAACACTACAAATAGGCTGCATGTTGCTGTTACTACTATAGAGTAAAATCTAAAAAGTTCTCCGGTGCAATTATCTGTGCATCTGAACCTTGTACTAATTCTTTGTTGTAACATAGAGCAGTAACCAGATCTATGTAGAATTTACACATTGGTTCTGAAAAACTACGGAAAGTGTTCATGTATCTAGTTAGGGAAACCTAAATACTGTCCATTACCATAGGGGAAACCTAAACAATTGACTGGTTACAGAATGCTCTCAGTGCCTTTCATTGCCTCTAGATACATTTGGTATGATGGCAAAATACATTGTACCACAGTTGATACTTCAAGGGGTACAGCCATGTTGTCAGTGCAGTTCACTTACAAAATTATCAGTTGTGACACTATGAGCATTGCCTGGACTATCGGCTTCTTTATAAGATGTAGCTTAGTCTTTGTGGTACACAGAGCCTCAAACAGCTGCCATATTAAATGCTAAGGCTGAATCCACGTTGATCTACATCAGTGATGGATATGTGGTAGCGCTGGAACAGTAGGAGTAGACATTGGCTTCCATATAAATAAATACAAAAGAGGGATATACTCCTTGAAGAAAGGAACCCATGAAAACAGATTGAGGGGGATTTATCAAAACTGGAGCAGAAGAATCTGGAGCAGCTGGCAACCAATCAGCTTCTCAGTTCTTCAATTTGTTCAGTTAAGGTTTGAAAATTAAAGGTGAATGCTGATTGGTTGCCATGCACAGCTGCTCCAGATTCTGTCTGCTATCGTTTTGATAAATTCCCCTCTGTGTTTAGTGTATGGACCTTGTTATGGTCCAAGGCTGCTGCCTCTCTGGTCTTGATGGTGGGGGGGATCTCTCGACAGAAAATCAAATCCTGAATGTGTGGTTCGGAGCAGCTGTTGGAAAATGGTCATCTCCCTTGGAGTTTCATTTAGGTTGTTTATTTCTCCAGTCCTGACTGCAAATGGGTCACGCTGGCACTCTGCGCTCATTCAGCCCTAATTGGGGCCACAAAGTACAGCTTTTTCCTAATAAGCCACTACTTATTGTTGCTCCAGCCCTGAGAAAGGCCTGGAGGGCTAGTCTAATTCCCCTGAAACGTGTTGGCTGTATCTGATCTATCCATTTAAACAAACAACCTAAACAATCCTTCAAGTGAGAGGCCCATTTTTTTAAGAGGTGCTCCTAGCCACACATCCAGAGGTTATTATAGATGGTGTTCTTAGTTTTTGGAGTAATGCTGTGCTGCCGTTTCTGCTATCCCAAGAATGTGCCCTTTCATCGATTTTTATTCATTGTTTTATATTACTTTTCTATCGTACTTTCTCCGTTTTTATTTTTCTTCTTTTTCTCCCTTCCTATCTTTTTTTTTCTGCCTGTCTCTTACTAGGAACCCAAGCGTTCCCCTCTCCTGCCCCCGGACCTGTTAAAGAGTCTGGCTGCTCTAGAGGAGGAGGAAGAGCTGGCTTTCTCCCCTCCTCCTGATCTGTACCCAGCTCTGCTCGGCCCTCTGGCCACTCTCCCCGGACGAAGCCTGTTTGTATGTATTCTGTGTGGTGGGCGCTCTCTCCTCTGCTTACTGTCTTCCTATCTCTCTCTTCTCTGCAACATGTTAAGATTTTATCTGTGTTCCTAAATCATTATATAGTATAGAAAAGTATGACGACTTATTTTATAATCGATTAGTCTTCTGACAGTTATTAAAAAGCCGTTCAGAGATGTTTGGTTAAAAAGCTATTGAAGTGTAAAGATTAACAGGCAGACACCACAGTCACACACTACCCCCTTCGGATTGGGGTCCCACGCTGTACCCTGAGCTGTTGTCTCCATTTCAAACTGCTTTCTCCCTATCAAACCTTGCAGAAAGCCTTTGCCACATGCGGGAACTATGTGGGCAGTCTCTACACCGCTAACACAAGTATATGTGTTCCCTCTGGGGTTCTCTTCTTGGTTTACATTATGGGAGCATTAATAAGGGGCCAATGCATCCCTTTATATAACCATATTAATGACGATAGACTTTACAATTGATTAATGTGTTTCACTTTTTTATATGGTTGCTGTTGGTGAAAGCACCACACTGTGTTTTTATTTTGAATCCTAGTAATGTCTCACTATGACCGGTGAGTTAGCACTACTGTTGCCTTTTCCAGGATTACATTTTCAATACATAGTCTGTATAATAAACCAGATTCTACATTCTCATTGTCCCTAAGATGATACCAAGCAAATTGTATCTTTCATTTTTGATTTTTATGTAATGTAAATATAAGGCCCTTTTCACACTGGTGGCGTCGGTTCCAATTAGCAGGGATTCGTGCACAGATTCTCTGCTGATGGGAGCAGTATGGAAGAGGTGTCACTTTTGTGACATCCACTCCCATTCAGTTTTTTCTCCATCTACCGATGGTGGAAGAAACTGAACTAATCCGACCCATTGTTGGGTCTATGGGGAGTCACATGTAAGAGGACATGTGTTCAGTTACCTTCGATCCGTCCCATTCAAGCCGCCAAATCGGAACTCTTCCTTTTTTAATTACATTTTTTTCTACTCGCAGGTAATCACCATAGACTAACATTGAGCTTCCGATCAGGTCCATCTGAAAAACTGACAGGTGGACCTGATCAGAATGCCATTTGAAAGGGGCCGTAAAGATCTACTGCATGAAGACTACTGAAGCCAGAGACAGCAAGGCAACTAGCATTTTCGGAAGGTCAGAAATGGGAGGTTGCATATTTTTCTTGGCATGGATTGCCAGTAGCATTTGCTAAGCGGTAATATTCACATTAGACCTTATTCCCCAGGAACTCATGAAAGGTCAACCCGTAGCAACCAGTCCTATTATAGGCACAAGGGAAACTGACAGCCTCAGTTCACTTTCTTGCGACCCACTTTTGGGTCGCGACCCACGAGTTGAGAACCACTGTGCTAGAATATCTTACTGGTGTCATAGGTGTAGGAAAAATAGTCTTTTGATGTGAGCCTAGCCTTGTCTGTGAGGCTTACTGTCCTAAGGATTTGAGGCCTGAAATCTCTTTCATTCCAGAACTTTCTTTTAACTCAAGTTTGTTGCTTTGGTGACCTATGTTTGCTAAACAATATGTAAAAAATGTGTGCATAATGTATGACTGTTATATTTAGTCCACCTCAGTTAGTTTTCACTGAAAGCCAGGTGTCATCTATGATTGGTGAGATGTGCCGGTCTAATGTATCAAGTATATGCTCCTGGAATGGCTGCCTTTTTATTTTACGTCCTTTTTCCCAATAAATCCCCCCTTGATTATGCAATGATACCATATTGCATTTTTCATACCACTATAATTGGATCTGGCAGTGAATTCTCTTTCTCTTTCTTTTGGAGAAGTCTCTTCTGGAAAAGCCATCTGAGCTGATATCTCAGCCCCCCTCTTTCCTCTCACTCACTGGATTTTCACTGAGCCAGGTAAGGGAGGGCATTTGGAGACGTATGTTAGAGGAGTCAGGAGATGTTGAGATTCATCCAGCCTTTGTATCCTGTATTTTAACCTTTTCCTAATCTGATTTCTGCAGGAGAGGTTCCCAAGTAACAGCGTGTTTAACGAGGTTTATGGCAAGCCACCATGCATCACAAAGCCGGACCCATGTCCACCTTTTGGACAGCAGGAGACATCTCTTTACTCTCTGTTTGAGGGTAAACCTTGGTCTCCATCTCTTCCAGCCAGCTCGGGTAAGGGACATTGTGAATGGAGTGGACTTGGTTACCCAGACAATGGTACAAGAATATGGGCGTCTAGTAATCTGAAAGTGTTATAATTCTTAGAAATGTTTCCATTGTATAGATTTGGAGAAACAAATGTCAGTTGTTATCTGCATATTTATTGTGGGTCAGTGACTGCAAATGTTTAAACAAGAGGCTCAGCTAACTATCATTTATAAAAGTGGATGCTAGCAGTAGCAGCCTCCAATTTTTTCATGACCGGTTTAGTTTAACGGATTAGTTCACCTTTTTTAGATAACAATACAAAGGTAAACTAACTCGCAACGCCCTCCTCATGTAACCACACAGACCAATGAGAAAAGGAAAGGCGCAGAAAGAATTCTAGTTGGTCAGAGTGCTCATATGCCCACCCTGATCAATGACTGATCCCTCATTGAAAGCACTATGTTGCTATACAGCCTCCAGGACTGTGTAGTGAAGTTTTCAAGTGCCAGGATCGTTTATATGGGCCAGCGTGTGGGCAGAAGGGGGGGCCCAGTGGTCATCATTACAGATAAGTTGCACAGGGAAGGAGGTTGAGGGTGTTGTGAGTTGGGTCTCACGTTAGAATTCTTTTTTCATTTTCAGACCTGGACTGCAAAATTATTTGGAAGCTGATTGTTATGAGCAGCAAAGATCTTTAAGCAAGCTTGTCGTTTCTGCCCCCTTCTGTGCATTTCAGTCATTATTTATTCGGGATGCACCTAATTGGTGCATTCCGAATAAATAATTGTTGCCGTAACCGAGTATTTGGGGCGAGTTCTTGTCCAAATGCTTCGATACTTACATCCAATACCAGAACTTCCGGTCAGAGGGAGATCTGGCTCTCTCTGGAGCTTGCTTTCCAATCAGGAAGCTGTGTGGGGGTTTTATGACCTGGCTTCCCGATTGGCTAGGAAGCTGGCTTTATCAGGAAGCAGGTAGGTGGGCCATGACTTGCCTCCCAGCTTCCTGATTGGCTAGGAAGCCGGCTTCACTTGTTGCCAGACACCCGCGGCAAGTGAAGCCAGTGTTCTTACGATAGAACACCGGCTTCCCAAGCAATCAGGAAGCCAGGCAGCAGGTCATGATCGGCCCACTGACTTGGGGTGTCGGTACTCGGTATCCTACGAGATACTGGAAAACCGGTATCGGTGCATCCCTGGTATTAAATATGATTGTAAAAACTATTCCATGGGACTGTTTCTTGTTGTCTTTTCAAAAGTATGCTTTCTCTTTGAAGTACAATTTATCTGCGTGTCTAGAGGGGGGTCAAGGAACTAAAAAATGCAATATAAACATTTTGCCACTCAATGAGGATTTGTCTTTTTTTATTTTTTATTTTTTTTTGTTTGGGTTTTTTTTTTTTACACCAGATCACTCTACACCAGCCAGCCAGTCGCCTCACTCCTCCAATCCAAGCAGCCTGCCCAGCTCTCCACCCACCCATAATCACACTTCTCAGCCCTTTTCCAACTTTGGGCCCATTGGAACCCCAGACAGCCGAGATCGCCGAGCAGCTGACCGGTGGAAGAGCGACAAACCAGGTAGGCGTATCTGTTATCATCATAGATGGTTAAGTTAAAATTATTGTTCCCTATTTTAAATGTGTCTTCACCCTTATTTTCTAGCAATGGGTGGCTTTGGGCTGGACTACCTGTCTGTGGCCCCACCCACAGAGAACAGCTGGCGCCAAGTAAATAATTCCAGCACTTCTAATGCCTGGGCAGCACAGGGTAATACAAGAGAGGACTCATCATCTGCCCTGATGGAAAGTTTGAAGGTTAGTTAAAGTGTATCTCCAGGAAAAATAACTTATTTTGGACAATAAATTATGCATTCCTTCATGCTCCCATTTCTATAGCCTCCAAAGCTTTGTTTCCTTTACTTGGCCCTCTTGTTATCTGGTGATCTTGCCAGTTTTACTAGTTGCACAATAGTGCCAGAAGAGGTTTGAAAATGCTGCACAACCGCTGCTGAAATTGCAGCAAGATTGTCACCTGGTCTGTGCAAGATGATGTAGCCACAAGAGCTGTCCTAGACTCGAGCTTAGTGTCTCCTCCCAGGATTTGTATTTTCCTACCCACTGGCTGCAAAGAAAGCAGACCGAATGGGGCTCAGGTGTCATGTGACCAAAATACCAAAAGCAAATAAAATGTATTTAGCTTCATATTTTTGCATCAATAGCGGTGTAGTGCTATCCATATTACAATATATGGTGTATCCTGTTAAGTCTTGCTATCCATTTAAAGAGATGCTGTCAGGGTAAAATAAAATCTTAAAGGAATGTGTCTGCATGTCTGATCTATTTTTACACCAGTGACAGAGATACAACACCCCTTAAAGCAATCCTGTTAGGTTTAAGGGAAGGTGCCCTGCAATTGGAAGTGCTATTACAGTTATAATGAAAATGATTCCATCCTCATTGCAAATCCGGTTCATTGGCAACATGTATAGACTTTCAGCTGTTTGCAATGAACAAATCAAACATAAGCAATTAAAATAGTCTCTAAGACCCCTAATGTCACCTGGGGACCCCCAAAGAACATGATGAAGCAGAGATCTGCTTCATCAGCTTCTCTGACTAGTAGCCAGAGAAATGACAGCTGAATATGGAATTAATGTAATACACACCACTTCCGCATTCAGACCTCAGAGGGAAATCAGCAAGTAGGAAGATGCTGACCTCCCTCCCATCTTCCTCCTGACACCCTCCCAAGCCGGTCCCAGGCCACAGAGTGGGCAGCAGAGCCCCGTATTGAAGGTGAGGTTGCATGAGCGTGGAGATGGTGGCACTGCAAAAGAGGGGGGGGGGGGCGCAGGTCAGCACCTACAAGCGATCAGACGGCTATAGAGCCACCGATCACTTGTATGTGAAACAGCCGGTAACGGCTGTTTTCATTTGACAGTTTTTTTTTTTTCTGCCCGTGCGTGCGCTAGGGGGCACGAGCAGAAAAGAAAAGCGTTTATTTAGGGCAAACCACCAATGGGAGCTCGCCGTCTGTCCCTTTTTTTTTTTACAACGGGCAGATGGCAAGCAGTTAAATACTTTTCTTCTACATTGAAGGACACAGCTTGATGATGAGCAATATAAAAACTGAAGGCCTTCCCACCTTGAGGATATAACCCCTCTCACTTCATATAAATATAAGAACATTTGTTTTTTCCATAATTTGCTCAAAAAGAACATTCAGATATTTGCAGGACCCCGATTGTCAATTGTTTGAGCCCATAAAGTGGATCTCCATTTTTTTTTTCTTCTTCTTTGCTGTGTTAACAGTCTTGCTGGTATGGATAAATAAATTGTAATTAGAATAAATTAAATGCTTTCTTTTTTTGGAAGAAAATGCTTCCCCAGACTGTTTTGTGCTGTATATGTAACTGGAAAACCTAGGCATTTGGTCACCTATGCAGAAGAGTAGACTGACAATCTGTAATCTCTAATGCAGGGGTAGCAAACCTCCGGCCCTCCAGCTGTGGTGGAACTACAAATCCCATGAGGCATTGCAAGATTCCCACAGCCACAGACATGACTCCCGGAGAGAGATGCATCATGGGATTTATAGTTTCACCACAGCTGGAGGGACGGAGGTTTGCTACCCCTGCTCTAATTCCTCCCTTCAGAAGAGATTGTTTGCCCATAGCCCTGCAGTAACTTTTTTGTCCCCAAGCACTTTCAGGTGTAAATGAGGCATGATACAGGGGGAAGTTCCCCAAGGGGGGCACATTAAAAACCTAACAAAGGTAGGTTCTAAACCTTTCTTACTGCAGGCTATCTTGTCTTGCTGACACAACAGTAAGTGAGGGGTAAGCGATGGTAATCTCCTTCTAAAAACATGGACTTCTACTCAAAGTATAAACAGATACTAGTTCTGTTCTTCCTGAGAGATTTAGTGTTCTCAAAGTAGCTTTGGAATTATAATTCCTCAAGTTTGCTTTTGGTGTCTCCTCCCAGTTGTAAACAGTTGAAATGGTTCCAACAGGAGCCTCCTAAGATCATCATAAGATACCCAAACTTGCTTTTCAAAGTCACTGCAATTTATAGCTTCTCTTTCCTTGTTTGACTCTTTTCTTTAACTGTCGCATTGATGCTCTTTTTTTAATTTGATGTGTAAAAGCATCGGAATGCTGAAATGGGGAACTGCTGTCTTTAGTTTTCATTTTTTATATGGTAGCCTTTCAAAAACCTTGCTCCTTTTAGATAGCCTACAATTATTCTGTTTATGTACATGGGCCAGCCAAATTTGGCTTTACATAGTCTGGCTCTGCTTCCTGCTTAGTAGGTCTAAATGTTATTGTAACTTGCTGGTCCTCTAATTTCACTGAGAGTCAGTGTGATTGAAAATGGTAGTCTCTAATGTGGTAATACTCCTACAATGCTCCTGGTAGCCAGAGACCCAGTAATCTAGACTGGCTAGGTTTAAGGTCACTTAGGGGAGCTTAGGAGCAGCGTTTTGTTTTATTCATGACAAGAAAGAAGAAGTTTTTACTCAACATAAAAGTTCAATTTAGTGTTGCTGCCTGAGCTCTATTTTAATGACTGTCCACTTTTCCAGCTGTAACAGCCACTTTGAAATTAACTTTTATTCACAAGCGGTTTTCCCATTGTAATAGGTTTTATGTGTTTTATTATGCTGCTTTAATAGGGTAAAAGTATCTGTTGTTTTTTTTTTTGCTCCACAGTCCATTTGGTCCACCACGATGATGCACCCTGGCCCGTCAGCCCTTGAGCAGCTCCTGATGCAGCAAAAGGAAAAGCAGCAGAGAGGGCAAGGATCCTTGAACCCTCCACACTGAGAGAGAAGGGGAGAAGAACCCAGCGACTTATGGCATGACGGGTTAGCAGCACAGGACAGGATATGTCCTGAGCCCTGAGGAGGGCAGCCCTCTCTCCCCCCTCACCGATCTGGGGGGGAGTGCGTGTGGGGGAGCATCCAGCATATCCCACCAAATCTGAAACCCCCCTGCCCCGCAGGCGACAGTTACCTGACGGACACAGCAGGAAGTTCCCATCCAGAGGAAGTTTGGGACTTCTTGAGTTTGAGGGAAATGGGGTATCGTGCCCCTATCCTTCTCGTTATTTGTGCATGCCTCTCACAGCACCCCCCCAAACCTCTGCCTAACACACGGAGGGCAAATATCCCCCAGCAGTGAAGGCAGGCGGGGGAATACAGGAAGAACCCTCCCTTCAGGATCTGAGTTTTTATTTCTAAGTAGTGGGTGCAGAACGAACACCCCCATATCCACTTTTCAGCCGATTGTCAGGAACTCTCTCCATCAGAGAAGGCAGAGGATCTGGTCCCCTCTCATCCACCAGCTTGTGCTGGCTGAGGGAGGTATGATTGACTGGGTGGCTTTACTTTTTCTTTCCCCTCTGTGGGAAATGGGTGAGGGGTTGAGTGTCTGTCACAGTTATGGATGCTTGCTTGTCCCCATTGAGTGTCCTTAATCTACTTTTGGTGTCTGTCTTTCCCTGCCTGCTTAATTGTCATGTGTGTTTGTGTGTGCGCGCGCTCAATGTCCCCTAAAGCTGTGTATTGCAGGATGGGTGCTGGGATAGTTGGGGGGGTGCTTTTTAATGTGGGGCACTTAGGGGCAAGACGAGGCTGACTGTACAGCCTCAACGTTCTTGCAGCTAGACTGCAACTGTAGGTTTGTTTTTTTTTCCCCATTCCTTTTTATTCTGCCTCTTGGGGAGTCCCTTCCATAAAAAAAAAGAGGTGACAGAAGTATTGGATCAAGTTGCAATGCTGGGTATAAGTGCCACAGCTTATAGCACAAAATATGAACACGAACTGTTCTGTCCTCTTCACTTCTCCAGCATCATGAAGAGCATTGCACACTAGCAGTGGGGGAGCTGGGATGTTTGTGATGAGTGAGCAGGATATACACTGATCAGGTAGAAACGTGATGTGAAAAAGCAAGAGTTTCTTCATGTGTCAATCTGGAAGGAAGTAAGAATGGTTCTTCTACGTAGAACTGTCATAGAAATCCCCCCCATAAGTGTGAGTGCGTATACCAGGGGGTACCCCTGGTGCCCTCAGCACTACATACATGGAACATACATGTTGCGCACTGTTCGGGGCCGGACGTCTTGTCCACAGTTTCATTCTCCTGGAAGAAGCCAGTTCTTGCTCACTGGTAAGAGAAATAGTAGGTGGTAAGGTACCCTTCCGGCGATCCTTCTTTTAGGAGGATCTAGAGAGTGTGGAGACTTCTATTCACTCCCACCTTTCCCTCGTGTTCTTGTGTGAGCACCGTCTGCTCGGATCTGCTTTACCATTAATAAACTCAACTTCTCTACAGCTACTGGCTTAACTTGTGTTATTTCTTGATCATACTGTACAGGCAGATTCAGAGAGGGTAATATGCAGGTATCAAGTGAAATTGACAGATTTATTTTGTTACTTCTTTGAACACCAGATAGAAGTAGACGGTGCAGCAGAGACGAGTTCTTCCCCCATCTGCTTTTTCTTATCTGCTTAGTGTATAGAAACTAATGTTGCTCCTAGTGGACCTCTAAAATCCCCATTTAAAACCGTGCTGTTTAAATTAAGGCCCTAGTCACAAAGGTGTCTTTTTACCTTTCTCTTCATCCTGTTTATGTTGATAAGAAGGAAACGATCTCCAAAATCCAACATTTATGTCTGATAACGGTTGATGATTTGGCTCACCAGCACCTTCCACAATGAAAATATCCACTTCATGGAGGGGTAACTGTTAAAAGCTATAGTCATATGGAACACGCTGCATATTTTTGCTATAGGGTTGATGGAGCTCGACAAGATGTTTAATGTACCTGTGAAATTTTTTTTATTTATAAATACAGCTATCTATGCTGAGCAGATCCTAAATTCCATATAGATATTTACAACTGCAGTGTCAGTGAACACAAGAACACAACCACGCTCTGTTTTTTACTTTTTTGAAGTATTTATAGCAGTCATAAGAATCTACAAATAGTTCAAACTATTGGAACAAAAAGAAAAATGGTAATAAGTGTTTTCAATGTTTGAACCTAAAATGTCTATAGTTGCATTAATAACTGTGCCTGTGTTTATGAAGAACATATGAATGTGACCCTACATATGCGAATTCTGTCCAGACCTTCAAAATGCAACAATGTTATTCTGAATATGGATACTTTGGATGTCTGGAACACGGCAGGTGTTCCAGTGCGCACTAGCGGCTGCAGGAATTCACATACTGGACTTTCTGTTTACAAAGGCTGATGGGAAAATTCCAAACTTATCGTGACATTCTCCTTCCCACCACTCCTCAGACACTGCAAGAGAAAGACAATACATTTTACGTTTAGCTTATGCCAATCGCATTTCTATTTTCAGTTCTGTAAAAGTATCTGTATTTAGTTTCAGTGTTCAGTAATATAATATAAAAGGGGTTTACAGTGTAGTAACCGTAGAAACTTTTCAGTTTGCTGGAGTTAGCTTGGTGAAAAACTTTTGCCCTCACTTTTTCTAGATTAACAGCATGGATGGGGGAAGCTCCCCTGCCGAGTTATTGTATTTTGACAAGCGGAGGTTTCATCTGTCAGAATACCCAAACAATGACTCAAGCTAATTGTCTGACAAAAATCAAATTTGTCAATTGGAGTGCTGTTGACAGGGCTGTGACAGACCATCATGTCCAATTCTACAGTTCTGTCACCAACACGTGCCAGTACGCAGTTCCGATCCTACCATGCTGTGACACCCACTGTCTCTTCCAACAGAAATATAACAGAGTTTAAAATATGGTTCTGTGCTCTTCACAGAGACGAGGATACTTTAAGTTCTTAGAGCGTTTAAAGCTTAATGATTTTTAAAGATCATTTTTAATTTAAAACTGTGTAGAAAAATAAACAAAAAAAGACCAAATAAAACCGTAAACAAAAGGGAACTTTCTTCCAAACCAAGAGAAATAGTCCATTCTCCAAAGCTGTAGATCTTACTTGCTTACTGAGGACAAAATAAGTCAAGGCAACTGGACTTGCTGTGTTTTTGTTGGACATTTCACTGGGCATCCAACCAGCTTTCTCAGTTCAGAATTCTAATTGAATTGCAGCCAAAGTCTGCTTTGTTGGAAGAGCACAGTACAGCCACCACTTCATCTACCATCTTCCTACACACTATTCTTTATAACGACATTGCTGGTATGCTTTCCCTAACATATCTTTAAATGTGGCGTAATGCATATTGTGCCTGGCACAATGTTACAGCCTGTGTTTTCACAAACACATCTAGCCTGGGATCTAAAGGATCTGTTGCAGTTTTATTCTACGCACACACCCTGTCCTATTACTGAACAGACCTGAAAATCCCCAATATGATGCAAGTCATCACATTTCCATGGATTTTATTAGCTGATGTAAATACCACTCACCTTTATTCATGACTTTTATTACATCTCCTTTTTTAAATGGCAGATCTTCAGGTTGGGAGGCTTCATAATCGAAGAGGGCTGTTACACTCATGTCTGCTTTCTCTTCTGACCGAACAGGATTTTCTGCATTTTCCATTCTTACCAGAGGTTCTTCTGCCTAAGTGTCAAACATACTCATTTCAGCTACAGCAACCTGTCGGGAAGATCCACTTTCAAACTAGCAGTATCTCTAATTTTGGCCCCCATGTTTCTATCCCAACAAATTATCTTGTTTTAACCCAATATACTGTACAGTAAAAATTGTCAGAAAAACTAGATACACATAAAAGGACAGTTTTACAATTATTAATCTTCCTGAACTTTGGACATTTAAATATTTTACAAATCTGAAGTGCCAGTAAGTCATGTTTTTTGTTAAAGGATCTTGACTCCAAATTTGTAGACTGCTAGCAGTAAACAAGTTTTGGTTGATTGATTTTCATGCCGATGGGCAGTGGCTTTCAAGGTGCGATCAGGGGCTTAACAGACCCCCCTTGGACCTGTGGAGTGGTTACCAACATAGCCAGTTCCTCCTCTGTCCCAAAGCCTCAGGAATTGGACAGACGTCTCACTGGGTTTGAGGTTTTGTGTAGAAACGGGACCCCAGTCAGACAAGTTCTGTCACTTGCTTATTAGTCTCTGCCTGACCTTGACTACTGTCCCCCATTTTAACCAAGTGGGAATAAGAACTGGGTATGTCCTTCACTGTGTCTCACAGAAAACTATTCTATATTGTGCTCATGAATCGTCCATCACAAATTATTTTCAAGAACAGGCCTATAAGGTCTTGTACAGATGGTACAGAGTACCATCTTTCCTACATAAGATAAATACACTGTCTTCCTGTTGGAGATGTAGGAAGGGGTTGGACACAAAGTTACAAGTTTTTTGATCCGGCCCTAAATTGTGTCTGTTCTGGGAGTCTGCGTGGGATGCCATCAAACAATTGGTAATAGAAGGACTATAGTATGATCCAGCTTTCTTTTTATAGCACAAGACTTTCAGCTCTAGATCTAGCTATAAATCTTCCCCATCCCATCAGTGGAGAATGGCAGGGCGGCGGAGTTAGCTTCAATTTTTTTTAATGTTTCTTTATTTATTTTTTTAAACTTTTTTATCACTTTTTTCATTTCTTATTTTTTTTATCAATTTCATTTTTTTTAGATTTGTTTATCTTATTTACTTTATAATTTTTTCTTATTGTTTTTTTTATAATTTTCTTATTTTTTAATAATTTGTTTCTATTATTTTTTACTTTTTAATCACCTTTTTTTTATTTTTTTTATTTACATTTTTATTTTTTTTATCAATTTCAAAAAAAAATTCTCACTTAACTTTATTGCTATTACAATAAAGTTAAGTGCTGCTGGGCCTCGGTGGCCATGTGAGGAATCCGGGCCTGTGTATATGTCCTTCCATGGCCCTTAAGAGAACTATGTGGAAAAACACTTACCTCATAGTTCTCTTTTAAATCAGTGTCACTCAACCACATTTTACATGTACTGTAAATCTGTCTTGATAAAAACACATTTTAGTAAATGGGGTTCTTCGACTGAAAAAAAAACTTGCTAGATACTAACAGTGGCCGATGAGTTCTAATGGGCATTTTATTGGAAAAGAAGACTATACTAAGGGAAATATATAGACTGTCCTGAAAACACTAGCTGTTGGGTTTGCAGATCCAGTAATCTGCAATGTGTTACATTTGTGTTCTGAGTTTATGTATCCTCTAAAAAAGATTAGGCAAAACATATCCTAATGAGAGGTCAGTCTGAACATCCAAATATCATCTAGTCCAGCTTTGTGCATTGTTTCGGGGTTATCCACTGGAAATATAACCGTATAATATAAAGGCATCCTATAGTACACACAGACATTCTTACATGTACATCTGTGCACTTGAGTTTCAGGCAATTGTCTGTGCTTAGCTCCCATGCTCTTTCCACATTATCTGTAGTCAGCGGTACATCTGTTTCTCCATCTCTGAAACTAAACAGATGACAGTTTGGTTTGCTAATCCTATACGGCACATAGTTACACATGAGTGCATTTGGTACATTGATTTCAGAGTCATTAAAGGATGTGCTTGAAGCAAAACATTTCCTTGATGGGAGACGAGCCAGAATATGCAGCACAAAACGCATAAAATAGCACAAAGCAAAGAGAATGGAGAGTACCAACTTTAACTATCTGAACCACCCAACATCAAACCTGGCTATATCTACCATACTACCCAGCATATCGTTTGAATATGTCATCCTGACCAAACATCTGCATATTGGAGGAACCCCGCTCTAATTTTCTGAGCCCCACTTTCATGACCTGAATCTCTGAACCCTATTGCTAATACTAAGCTATATGGGAAGTATGCTTTTATTACATCATCCTTCGCTTTATTGCTTGAAAGTTCCACATACCCAGTATGGTGTACAGCAGGGATACGCAAAGTCTCAAATTACAAATCCCATGAGGCATTGCAAGACTCTGACAGTCGCAGTCATTTCTCCCAGAGGCAGATGCATGATCAGATTTGTAGTTTGACCACAGCTAAAGGGCTGGGGTTTAACTACCCCTGGTGTAAAGTATTCTCTAATCATTTCTTGTGTTTCCCTTCCATGCGTGTACCCTTAGGTCTTCGACTATGGATGTAGCTTGCTGGATGAGTATGGGATACATGTACTATCTCCCTCACATGATAGCACTTCAGAAGTTTCAAGAGCAGTGAAAAGTAAAATGTCTGTGAAGGTTCTCATTCATCCAGGTTGTGGTATATCTGTAAAAATAAGACAAGGCAACTGGACTCGCTGTATTTTTCTTGTAGACGTTGTACTGAGCATCCAACCAGCTTTCTCAATTCAGAATGACTTGTACAAAAAATGATCTGGGAATAAATATGGGGAATGTCACTCCAATCCACATAATCTGTTAGTCACAACCAGGTGTTGATTGTATTTCCATAATTGGAGTCTAGGAGGTGTTATTAACCTGCCCAGAGAGAGAGGTGTTTAAACAGCATTGTATGTGGCAGACAATAGATGGACTGGTTTAAACGAGGTGTGAAAGGCCATTTATGTAAAAAATGGAGAATAGAGGGGTGGGGGAGGGTGTGAGTGAGACATCTATTGTCTGCCACACACAATGCTGTTTTAACACCTCTCTCTGGGCAGGTTAATAACACCTCCTAGACTCCAATTATGGAAATACAATCAACACCTGGTTGTGACTAACAGATTATGTGGATTGGAGTGACATTCACCATATTTATTCCCAGATAATTTTCCGTACAAGTCATTCTGAATTGAGAAAGCTGGTGGGATGTGCAGTGAAGCGTCTTCAAGAAAAATACAGCAAGTCCAGTTGCCTTGCCTTAAAATGGGAATTGCTGTAAACATCTGTGACATATGACGTCATAATGGACTGTTTGTTCAGTGGATTTTTAATATTCTCCAGTGTAACCCTTTTACTATTAGCTCAGAAGAGCTTACCTGAGCTTGATGGCGCAGGGAGTCGTCTTGAGTTTACTGCTGATGAGAATCAACAGATCTCCATAGGAAAGCTTGCGAGATACCTGTATGGCTACTGTGTACTTGTAATACACTTTTACAAGGTATGATGGTGGTGTTACTGCTTTTTCCTATGAACAAGAGAGAACAAGGTATGAAGGACTTATGAAGACTTCAATCATTTTGAAATATTTGTTTGGATTTTCCTTACTGACCCCAGTTTGAAAATCAAGTCTCTAGTCCCACATATTCTCTTCAAGTGCTAAAAGTTTAAGGGGAAACTGAATCTCCCTCTTGCATATGTTTTGATTGACACATTCGCTGCTTTATAAATAATCCTATGTTACGTTCACTCAGAACAAATGTTTTAGAGTTTGGTGAATTCTGGAGGTTTGGAGTTTAGGTGTGACTCTTTATTGGCTTACTTAAGTTATTAGAGGAGTAAGCTTTTGGAACACATTGGACTTCTTCCTTAGGCATCATAAACATGTTGTGACACTCGCTGGCTTTTGTATTTCTTACAAAATACAGTGACAAGACTTCCCTGCCAGATTGCATGAGCTGCTGCAGTTCCTGTAGGTCCCTTTCTACTGGTGCCAGATTTTTCTTTTAACCTATTTTTATATCCGTGAAAAAAATAGTGGTAGGGGAGAGACACTCTCGCTTGGCTTTGTAATGACCTCTCCTGCTTGGCAGAGCTAGTGACTGGTATAGTTTACTCCCGGTGTCCCTGACATATAAGACATCAAGTGGTGCAGCCCAGCACTGTCCACCTAACAGTGGAATATCATTGGCATGTGGATTTACTTAATAAAGTCTAAGCTAATAAACTCCATAGTAAATTGTATCTGCGTCTGGTTGGTAAACCTTCTATATGTCCATGTTTCATATATTCTGGTAGCAGCTAAACTATAAAAAGACAAAACTGTTGACAAAATGGAATTTACATAGAATTGGTTCTCTATTAAAAAAAACCCAGGGTAAATACCCAACATGCCCACTTATACACACAGAGGAGGGATCAAAAGGGGACAAATTCTGAGTCTGATGGGCCTTCTTTCAACAACTTATACTTAGTAAAGCAGTGCATAATCATTGTACACAAGATTGGCCCATATGAACAACATAACCAATTGACAGTTTTAACAGTTTTTTTTAGTTCCATCATATAGCTGCCCAGCAGTAAGATAAAACTCCTATATGTTGAAGGCTGCTAACTAGACATGTACATTTTGTTTCATTCCGAATGCAAATTTTGGGGAAATTTCTATGAATTCGGACATTTGGATGCAAAAAAAAGAAAAATTCAAAAGAAACAATTTTTTGCCAGCTCACATGTCTACTGATAACTATGATTTTTTTTTTTCCCCCAAAACTCCACCTTAACCTTAAAATAGTACAGTATCAGGCAGGGGTGTAACTAGAAATCGCATGACCATGGCAAAATTTTGTTTGGGGCTCTGTGATTTCTAGTTACGCCCCTTGCAGAGCCCACCTGAGAGTGACCCTGCAGTGCCCACTATAGACACTCTGGTGGGCTCTGCAGGTTCTCAGGTGGGCTGGTCACATCCTTGCACGCCTCTTACCTGTCAGCCCGGATCAACTGTCAGCCTCGTCCACCGCTGGGCCTAGCCTCCTCCGCAGCTGCTGGCTGTCACTAAATCATGAGTGCCTGTGAGGAGGAATGTGTCGCTGCACAGATCACTGGCAGGTTGTCAATTATCTGAACATCAGCGCGTTCCTCCTCACAGCCAGCAGTAGCCTCCACTACATCAGGAGGACTCTTTTTTATTTCTCATCCCGACCAGGCCCTCTTGTGCCCCCCGCCCCATAGCCGCCGCCTGGTGTTGCTATGGCAATAGTTCTGCCACTGGTATCGGGAAACCCTACTGTCCTGTGGGCTCTATATCTATGACTCTGAACCATGAGCAGCCAGACTTCCATTTCTTGTGCACTTGTTTCAGGGTTGGCAGTTCAGTTGAAAACGAACACATGGGTACATGTTTACATTGATTGCCAATGAAGCCAGCCAGCCTTACTATGATAAAGGTTAAATGCTTGAGCTGTTTCCCAAAGCAATCAACCAAACTTCTTGGTTTATAATTCAGGCCAAAAAATTAACGTGATTGACAACAGAAACAGTTCCATATATACTCCAATTTTCCAGGTTCTCTACATAGATGATGTGGTACATATCTACTGATTTTGTTAACAAACGTTGATGATTTTTTTAAATAATAAACAAAATCATTATCTTAAAGAACATACAGATGAGGATGACTTCTCTTTGCTGTTGGATGTTGCTTGCTTATCTGGAAAGAAAGACATGTTCATCAGCCAGGAACTGGTAGAAGCCTTATACTCTTATTTTGTGTACAAAAGATATGACTTGCATTATTTCATTTATTCATGACTCTTTGTAAGCCTCGAGTTCCTAGTAAAACACTCCCCCTCTTAGCTACTCCTTAGCTCACCATGCTCTGTACACAGGTGAAATCAGAGCCAAGAGTAACAGCCTTATAGTACATGCACAACTGTACAATACTTGAGGTGAGCCAATTAAGTACCCCCGGACCAGTGCGACAGATCAGCTTTGCAATTGGAAAATACACAAAATTCTGCTTGTGTAAAGGGTTTACAAAACCTATTCCATATGGAAGTTGGGATGTATATGTTTACTGTATAAAGATCTTAAAGTTTACATAAGTATCATTTTAAAAAACTGACAAGGGTGTAATAATAAATGCTTCATAGGTAACAAACTGTTTATATAAAATAAGAGTTTGAAATTGCATTGCGATTCATAGGGAATGTGATGTACCATAGTTGCCATACTAAGCCTGAAAACCCTAGTTCAAAACCCTTATTCCATCTGCTTTTGGATACTTCCTTCTTTTTCTGCATGGTGACCTCTGGCGCAGTTCTGAGGAATAGCTACCACTGTTCTTACTAAATACATTATATACATGTTATTGGAAAATGCACATATTGAATTAGGTCTTCCCTTATTTATTTACAGTTCAGGGGCCTAAATGTGTAGTAAGAAAAGTCAAAGCATCATATGCCAGTGAGTCTTTTATAAAGTTAAAGTGTCAGTCTACTGAAAAGCGATATTCTAGGTACAGGTGGGAAATAATGAGCTAAGTTAATTAGATCATTTTATTATGTCCCGCCTTCTCATGCTGCATTCTCCATAGCGTAAGATAAAATAAAATCCAACAGAAAGAGTGAGATACACATGTATGGGCACCAAAAGGAGGTAGTTTGATTTCAATGTAACATTGTATCATGTCAATGACATTTTAATTGTAACCAAGTCTTTATGTATGTATTAAATATACGTTTATACAAAACCATGTATGTTTGATGGACGTCTTGTATGGTTTGGACACTTTTAAAGCCCCGCTTTTCTTTTCTTGTATACAATTCTAATTGGGGGTGTGGTGCCCATCCCTAATGGTTCAATTTAATTCCTATGCTTTAAAGAAAGAGTGAGAAGCCTTCATAATAGGTGTACTAGATATGCAGACCTGGGAACTCAAATGCAGACATCTCACCAACAGGGGTCCCCAAAAACTACGAGAAAAGTTTGTGGTAAAACCCTCCAGCATCTACCAAAAACTGAAATGTCAATTTTAGGGGAGTGCTAGCTGCCAATTCCAGTACATTATTGATATTTGCCATATAATACACGCATAAAGAATGGCTATATTATCCCTTGCTTTTCCACTATAATATGCAAAACAGACAAAAGCAAAAAGAAATAGCTATGCGGCAAACGTGTATCTCTCTTTTACAAACGTTATTGAAACTACAGTGTAGATATTAAATATTTCACACACTGAGCTGCCTACAGTACATTGTAACATGGCCTGTCTAGTGGCACTAAAGGCTTCAGAAACGTCATCTTTTAATTTTATGAACCTCCTCTGGTTTAAGAAGGAAGCCAATGGCTGTTATTGGTAAAATACAAATGACTATTTTCCGGTAAATGAAGCATAGCGCAAATTCAGGAAAGGAAACTTTGCGGAATACAACCTTGTTAGCCATGCTCACTGGAAAATGTCTTCTACCAAAAACAGCATGCTATTTTTCATCACGGTACACAGTACACTGGTTTTATTGTCAGGAATGTAGACTGCCGTAATATGTGCACAGTTTGCTTAGTGGAGATCATTGTCTTTTGTATGATCATTTCCAGTTTTACATCTCTTTGGATCTGGTGTTTGTGAAGCTATACACAAATGATGTATACTGTCTTTCAGGAGCATTCAGCACAGTAGAACACCTGCTGGTGGCACTGTGGTCCCTGGGCTAGATTGGTGGAATTTCAATGTCCACCAGCGAGTGTCTCCCAGATGTTATCAAGCCCCACGTTACAATTTACCAAGTGTCTCAGCATTTTGCCTGTACAACTGAATTTGTGCATAGATTAGTTTTCACTGGACGCATGTTTCACTGATAGGTTTATTGGACTGTAGATGTGTATACAGTAAGTTTTATGATAATTATGTTGGTGTTCACAATAAATTGCATTGTCTTTTCACTTGAACAGTGGTGTATGTCTTACCATTGGTGGTGGCTGGTGTATTACCAGATAATCTACATATCTGGTAACTACAGACAACAGGTTTACCTGCCATTGGTTTCTTAATACTGTCCGAGTATTTGTCTCCTTTATACAGTACTAACTAACTAATAAAACCTGAAAACACTAAGAAAACTACAGTAACTAAGTAACTTCCAATGAGCCTTACCTTGCTGACTCCAAGGTAGATTAGGCGCAGAAGTAGTAGGTGGTGCTGGAATTTCAGGCTTAGTTGTACCACCATTGGGTGACACTTCATCTGGTTTTGGTTCTGCTGCCTGGAAAACATGTTACTTACTGTAGAAACTTCTTATCACCGCCTTTAATCATCTCCATGTAAACATTTGGACGAAGCAGAGACCATATAGGACAGAAAATAAACATGTTTTGTAGTGTTCCACACATACCAAGCATGAGAATTGGCTTGGGCAGGTGAGTATTTTCCTACTTATTTTGCTAGGCTATTTCTAGGCATGTCCTGACATGAAAGAATTATCGCTAAAGCATCTGTTATACAAGTGTTCCTCAACCTCTTTTAAGTCAAGGCACCCTTTAAAAGTTTGCAAAATCTCGAGGCACCCCAGCCTAAAATATAAAAAATTTAAAAACTACGTGTGGCCCCTCCAAAATCCATACCAGATCATTATCTGAGATAAAGGACTGTAATGGGGCACCCTATGCAAAAAAAAGGGGTTTCCCATTTCACATCAGGTTCCCCTTTCAAATCAGGCACCCTCCTTCACATTAGGAGCCCCGCTTTCACATCAGGGTCCCCTTTTACATCATGGGCCCTCCTTCACATTAGGAGCCCCCTTTATATCAAGAGTCCTCTCCTTTCATTTCAGAACACACACACTCTCTCTCTCTCTCTTTTCTGAATTAATCCCACCCTCCCTGGATTAGCATCATTCTATTTCATGGTGCTGGTGGCCTGCCTGCCGGCACCATGGAAAGGCATAACGCTGTGTGAAAATTTCAAGGCATGCCAGGGTGCCACGACACTGATTGAGAAAGGCGGTGTTGGACAACTTCTGCTATTTGGAATATGTCAAAATTAAATCAATGAGTTTTAGGATTCTTAAAGTTTTAGTCTCTTCTAAAAGATAACATGCTTACCTGAATTTGAGACTGAAATTTCAATTCAACTGGCTCCAGGTAGTTGCATGGGACTATCCCTTTCTAAATACATATGAGAGGCACAGACAAGAGGAAATAAAGTCATTTTAGTAATCAGAAGTCATTAAATAATAATAAGTCTCTGCATTGAAACACAGAAGTGGCTCCTCCTGAAATTTCTCCCTTTCCTGATACATGGGTAATGTCTGTCAGCTGTATTTTTTAATGGAATAGAACTACAATAGCCCACAGAGGAATTCTGGGCTGAGAGATATGGCTTGTATGTAACTGCTGGCCTTAAAAAAAAAAAATCTAGTTTCCTGTCTGTCATAGTGATATAATGGCTTCAATACTTTGAGTCAATGTCCTGAAACAAGTATAAAGAAGTCAGAAATTCTTATCTGAATAGTTGTTTTAGGTCAGTGACTCAAGAAAGCATGGTCAGAAGATGGACAGGGCAGCTAGGTAAATAGCATTTTTATAAAGAGAGGTTTGCAGTGGCAGTCTCCATATATATCGGACAAGTAAAAGGGGTGAATTGGGGCCAAAGCCTTAAGGTCCCCACACACCTTATGATGATCGTACGATTATCGTAAGGTGTGTGGAAGCCGTGCGACCTCTACTACTGTAAGGTCGCACGACTTTAAACTTACGGACATGTTCGAAAACCCGCCAAGCATCGTACGATGTTCGGCGGGTTTGTGGCATGTCCGTACGATAAAAGCCGTACGGGCCGGTGTGCGCAAGCGCACACTGCCCGTTGGGCGTTGCGGTCATCTGAAGCCCTCCCCTCAGGGGGCATGGCTTGCGATCATCGCAAGTATGATCTGCCTATGCAAGATGGGCAGATCGTATGTTTTTTTTTAAGTACCTTACAACCATCGCAAGACAAAAGTCTTGCAATGGTTGTAAGGTGTGTGCCCAGCCTTAGGGTCTGGCTGCTGAGGGGGCCTGGGTTGAGCTTTTGCTAGTGTTACAGTTGTCTGTCTAATTCTGCATTATTTTTTTGAACTACATTTGTAAATTTGTCACTCCACCCACTGCAACATCTGAGGTCTGAGTTTGGGGATATTCTACATCCTAGTAAGACATCACTGGAGCACCAATGCTATAAAGGGGTGAATCTGGCTTTGACTTTGATAAGGATAATTATATGGACCAGCTAATATAGTCTCAAATGCACCATATCCCTAATTTAAATATCAAGGAAGTTCAAAAATGGAAACTTTGGACTTTTCAGTTGCTACTTCAATGGATTTGCACAGACACAATTCTTGTTTTGTATAAAAATGTCTCTATTTTATTATATACAAAAAAACAGCAATATGGTGAAAACCCCTCATCATGACCACACCACATGTGCTGATCTAGGAACACAAGTGCCGATATCTCACCAGTGGGAACCCTTTGAAATATAAGAAATTGTTTTGGGTGAACTGTCCTTTTAAGTATTAATTGATGTTACCCTGAGAAACAGTGCAAACATAATGCAAAGCCTCTTCTGTGTCAATACAATAAACTATATAACAATGCGGTGGTCCTCAACAGTTTTTCAAGTTTGTACTTCTAAATGTATTGGAAACTTTACTATAATGTTAAAAAAAAAAGATATGCATTAAAATAGATAATTTCTAGGCCACTGATAATATTAGTTAACTTCAACCACCATTGCAATATATACACTAATGTGTTATTATTATTTGTACAATAAATGCTTTTGTATACAAAATATGTAATATAAAATAAATAATCAAATGATAAACCCCCCCATGTCTGTTGCTACCCCAACAAAGACAGAGGCAAAAAAACTTGCAAGTGCATAATGCAATATCATTAGATACATAAAGAATTGTTGGTGTCAATGAGTCATTGTTTTGAAAAGATTTTCCTGATTATGGGTACAAAGGTTGGCAGTGGGTGTATTTAGTCTGCCAGAGACCGTGGTCATTAAATTGTTTAAGTGCTAAGTTCATAACTTTGAACCTAGTCTATCAATGATTACTCTGCAAGTGAAATTGAGTGCCACATTTAGGATGGACAAACCAGGTGAACAATGACTGCATCTGCGCTTGTATGGGGAAACAGTACAGCTGCTTCTGTTTTATTTGTTGAGAAACAAATTTAAGGATTGGGTACCATTTCACAAATAAGTTTAACCCTCAAATGTAACCTAAGCTTTGCCCGTGAAGGGCAAAGCAATAAGTTCACTTTAGTAGTGACCACACCAGCAGAACACTTCCCCCCAATCCATTCGGCCATTGGAGGCAAAGAACGATACCTGGCACTTCTGGATGTAGGGAAGAATGGGGATTGATGGTTGGCTACTCATGCACTCACTAGTGCTGTCACATGGGGCAGGGAGAGACTCATCAGACATGTAAAACTTTCAAGCTGGAACCTGGGGCTACATTTACAGGATTTATTCTTTTCTCATCCTGTCAAAAAAAAAATGGCAGGTGAGCAAAGGGAAAGTGAATTTGTGCAACTGGTGGGGCCAGCAGAAAAGTGAACCTGTTGCTTTGTATAATATTGTTTGATTAACATGTTGCTTGGACCTTAATGGTCAAAGTACTGGTTCAATTTAAGTGATTTCACATTCAGATGAAAAACAAAAAAATTCAGTGACATCATCCCAACACCTTTTTAAATGTTGGTAGTTTTACATAAGTGGCTACTTGTGTAGAACAGAACGTTAGGATATCAATTCTGGAGCATCCATATCAAGTGGTAATAGTTTAAATCACATATGTATTAAGTAGAATGTTAATTGTGCAGAAGCAACTTCTCCATGCTGAGAGGCCTGCCAACCTTTTACTCTTGTGCAGTATAAACCTTACCACCAACACTGTATTTAAAAAAAAAAACATAATCTAGAACCAGGCTTGATCATCTGTATTATATAGGCATGGACAATTGTCTGGAAACCCACTGAGCTTTGGTTACCTTTCCATTAAACAACACTGTAGCCCAGTTGTCATCCCCTTTTTTGAGTACAAAGACAATATTCCCTGGCAAGACTTCCATCTCTTCTATGGTCTCTGGAGTAAATTCAAAAAGGACGCGATGAGGTTGTCCCTGCAGTGTCCTGAAAGACAAAACAACTATTAAAACCATGAATATACTAGAGGTGGCCAGTCGTAGAAACAGTAGTGGTGATGAAAGGTTGTTTTATAACCTTCTCTGCTGGTACCCAACCCACATATGCATCACCCTCCTGGACATTCTAGACCCCTGATTCTTGACCATCACACGGCGTCATTACACGGCGCCCTGCTTCCTGATTGGCCAGAAAGCCGGCTCCATGCTGTCCCGTCACCTGGTGACAAGGGAGCATGGAGACGGCTTCCATGCTAATCGGAAAGCCCGGTGGCGAGTCTTTACACGCCGCCCGGCTACCGGCTAATCAGGAAGCCAGATGGTGAGTCATTATACGCCGCCTGGCTTCCTTAATGGGACTTCCGTTATCGTTATTCAGTATCACCGAGTACCGGAAAAAAAATATCAGTACTCGTACTCGATACCGAAAGACCGGTATCTGTGCATCCCTATTTTAAACCCTAGCTTTCTTGAGCATGGAAGCTGCCATGCCTCCATTCCTGCTGCTGCATACAGTCTATTTCTGTAATTAAGGTGAGTGATTCTGTCTGTTTCCTATTTGAAACCTATAATGTACATATGTGTGGCTCTATCCTTCATTGTTATGCTCCTCATACTTTCATTTATATATCTATCCTTAGCTGTAAAATATTCCTCTTTTCCTTAGTGCCACTACTTAGTTGGCAATCACTTCCAGCATTCAAGCCAGAGGACAAGGTGTGAGCTGAAAACATTTTTTCTGCAGTATTCACCCTACCAAGACAGAGATCATCAGATCTTCAAACTTCATCAAAAGATTCTGAGATTTTGTGTCCCGGACCAGCATCTTCCGTTTAGTTGCCTTTTGTTGGGCTTTCGACAGTTTAGATGACATTCATCCTGGCAGCACTGGTAGCAAGTATTCAAACTATCTGACTGCCACTTAAACGCTTGTTTATTTCTAAGTCACCAAGGTCCCTATCAAATGTTCTACTTTTCTTTGTCCCTACCTCCTTATTTTTAGGTTATAGTTTATTTTTTCATCAGTTCTTCTGATAATACTTTATATGCTGGTAGATCTATAAATGGTTGCAATTAATTTTTATCTCTATAAACGTATCTTCTATTTTAGCCGTTTTCCTGCTTTTTCTCTAATAATAATTATAATTCCCTTATAATAATTCTCTAACCACTCTTGGAAAGAAATCAAACCATTCTTTATCAACTTTATGTCCATTAACCCATCATTTGGTGCTACATCTCACTTTAATCTCCTTGGGATTATACCTTTTCTAAAAATCTTTCAATATTTAAAATGTCCTACCATTTTCATACTTGTTTTTCCATAGTGTACCTTGGGTGTTTAAACACCCCCTCTAAATCTCCTAAACCACTACTGAATGCCCCCAACCAAAGCTGCAGAAATTAGTAATCACCCCTTGTGAAATGAACAATATAAATAATAGTTTCTGCACTCTCCAACTAAAACATATCCCATATTAATTAAATATCTGCCATTTTTGCAGAATTTCAGTATGTGTTAGGCCCATGCTACACATACATCTATGTGGAAAACCTGGGGTGCACCAAAACTTTTTTTTTTTTTCTTCTTTTTTTTTTTTTTTAGTTTTGGGTAGTTTAAGCAATTGAGTCCCAAGAGCTGTTTTAAAACATGCTGATCGCAGCCAGCAAAAGATCAATAATACAAGTGATCTGTTGCTGCGCAGGTGCCCGGGGGGCTTGATCAAGTTTTCCACTGAAAAAAAAGAAGTAAAAAAAGGATAACATGTAAAAAACAAATGTTGGCTTTAGATACACTTTATAGCAGAAAAAACTAAGATTTACCTAAGTACTTCAGGGGTCTTTGAACGAGATGGTGGGTTGTCACTCTGTAAAATAAAAGCATATGAGATATAAAATATTCCCAAAACATTTCCAAAACACTATCTGTACTGACTCTGAACGCAAATCATCTGAAAAAACATCTCTGCTGTCAACTGAAAAACACTCAAGCTTTATAGCAGTGATTCCATCACACAAGTAGGAATAGGATGTGGATTTGGAGGTTTTCTATACACAAACAAGTTGAGTTTTTTGCTATTTATACACAGTCACCATGAATCATAATCCTTCTCTATATGAAACATTGTTAGGAAGTTGCAGCTGGCTGAGCTACCAACCAGCATTTATTTCTGGGGTTATTTAATATTTTATGCCTACAAGTTCAGTCTGCAAACTGGCACATCTCTAAATGTAGGTGGGAAGAATAAATGTAGAAGAGGATCTATTATTTTTCTTACCCAGATGCTATTTACATTTACACCGTATCAATCTCACCCATCCTCCGTACATACATATCTATGACTAGCTGCCGTGTTCCATCATCATTACAGGCACCATTTCAGTAGCACAATATTCCACGGGAACATTCCATTCCACAATTCAGCTAAAGCAATAATAATTCAACTATACCTGAGGCTGCAGGGGTGCAAAACCAGAGAAACTGTCCTTGTCAACTACAGAGGCCACAACCTGTGAAATAATGACATACAGCGCATTATAGATACAGGTAATTATGTGTCGTTTATATTCAAATAATAATTAGGCACCACTTTCCCAACAAGCTGAATGCTTCAAGCTTAAACAGTAGAAAACATAGAAAGACAGAAATTTAAAGGGGATGTTAGTCAGTACAGTATGTAGTTTGAGCTCATATTGGTTGATTGTCAAATATACCAGGGCCCTCCAACTTCATAGGTCATGTAACAGTTGTGCCCCCCTTCCCTATCTATCTATCTATCTATCTATCTATCTATTTCTCGGGAAAGAGATAGGGATAACCTGGTTATGGGGGAAATGCAAAGAAATGATGTTGTCCATACACTGCTATGGGTCTGGGTCTCACACTATCTGTTGGATCCCTAATCCAACAGATAGTGTGAGATCCCTAATCTAATGTATGTTATGGGGAGTGCAACAGGGTGTGCTGAATCATTCAAAGGTTAGTGAGAGCATTCAAATCTTCAGGTTAGAGAGGAATAGAGTTGAGAACTATGCTAGAGAGATGTATTTCATGGAATTTAATTTTTTATGGAAAGTAAACTAATTAAACCATTATTTTTTATTTTCTCATGTGTCCCTGTCTCTTAATCATTGCCTAAAGCCTAAGCTAATTAACTATATATATATAGTAGCAGAAATGAGGAAGGCTATGGTCAGACCAAGGGCATTTTAGGACACAGGTGTGTGCTGCCTCCATTTTTTAATTTTCCCAACACAAAGAAACAAATATAGAGATACAAAGGGAGAAAGTTATTGGCTTTGTGGAATAAATCTGAATATGTTTTTTCTCTCTTTAGAGAAAGATCCCTGGTAGGCCTTCGGGCTAAAGGGCCAATTACCCTTACTGTTGACATTGACACAACATTTACTTAAAATGTAATCGGTTAAAAGGCCGAATTCACAAATTTGCTTTTGCTGCTCTTTGATCTGTAAATGTATTTAAATTGAACACTGATAACTCCTCAGGACATCTAATACTGCTCATACGCAATGCATAGTGATTACAAATTTATGGACTTGCATTAGCTTGTATAAATGCATTTAAATTGTAAAGTGCTGAGTTGGACTACTGAGTGTTTCCAACATATATAGCCGTAAAAGTTACAAGGCAAATCAAAACCAAATTTTATTTCAGCACTCATCCATTTGTAGTCTTCAGTGCCGCTTCTAAAAAAGATTGAGCACAGCAGTACTATAGGACACAACTAAAGGGCACCCAAATGGACTAGAAATCAGTAATATAATAAAATCTCTTCATAAAAGTTAGAAAAACAAAGAATGGAGAAACTTTGCAAATATAAACTGACATTAGTAACACCGTGTGAATAGTGTAAATGGTAAAGGACATACCGTAGCTTTACCCAAATAGTCCTTCTTCTCCAGCTGCTCCACAAGCCTTTCATTTGGATAAAATAGGCGACCTTTTGGCATTACTATCAGTGGAAAATCTTTTTGTTTCTGTGACATAAATAATAAATGTATGATAGAAAATAGTGTGCAGTAGTTCACTAATAATATTGCTATGCTCCTGCTTGCCACCTCTTACAATGCCCACAATGGATACAGCAGGCGTAAAATGATAATTATAATGAAATGAGGCAGATATACCTATCCCCTGCGGCATAATCAAATACCTACCAGGTTTTCTTGCATTGCTTTCTCTATCTTGGTGCCATGCCTTGGTTCTACCTTCTGACTGAGGGCCAGAATGAGATTCTCTTCTGCTTTTGCCCAGTTCCCCACTTTCGTATGTCCTAGTGCAACATTATATAGGATCTGGAAGAAAAATGTCCCTAATTTATTGTAAACCTGAGCAAAGCATTACAAAAAAGTACTTTTCATAGAACATTTAATGTATTTCTCCTCACTTCAGGCAACCCTTGTCTGTTGGTGGAGGTGCTAGTTAAATAGGAGGATAGGAGGAGGTGCTAGTTCGATAGTAAATTAGATTCTATGGCTGTCACAGACAACTGAGATAATCAACTAGCAGTTGGAAAAACCTGTACAATGTCTACATATATTTAAATACCATTCATTAAATTGTATCTGTGTTCCAAAACGCAAAAAGAAAAAAAATTATAAGTATTTCTATATTGGATACTTCCTCAATGCACTGACACAATTTCACTCAGTGTCTATGCATTTCAGTGTCACATCTCTCAGTGTCTGCCTTCTGAACTACAACTCAACAACTGAACAATGTAACATCATTATTGCTTGCTGGAAGCAATGCATGATGAGATATGTAGCCTTGAGGAATCGAGATTGCCTCACATCAAGCAGCAGGGTAAGAGACACAAAGCACACTGGGAATCCAGGAAGTTGTTGAAAGTGATGGGCAGACAAAGGGCAGCACAATAAAAAAACAACTATACTATGTATTCCTATTACAATGCTGATGTTTAACAGTATAGTCTATGCCGGGACATTAGAACTACTTTAAGGTGGAAAAAACAAGGTTCAAACCACTTTGAAACTCCATTACACCCCATGGGAAGTGGAATAAGCAATTTAAGCCATCTGTGCTGAAGTGCTGCTGACACTGTGATTGGGCATGCACAGAAGTAACCTGTACATCATTCGTTACAGGTAAGAAATAGTATTTTTGAAGCAGGGAAGAATAATCAAGGTATTTTACAATATGCACAAGGGTGTGAGACAATCACTTCTTCAGATGTGAGCAAATGCCCAGGCATTTGGTCATGTGAGCAGCATATGACCAAACTATGAAGCCACATTTCAACCCTTCAAATACTGTCCACTCCAACAAGACGTTTTGCATTGCTTTAGTTAAGAATTGAGCTTAGGTCCACCTTGACACTAAACTCAGGAGTTAAATCTTAAAAATTAATTCAAATACCTTAACTATTAACAAAACTGTATTGTGTATCACTCAGCTGTAGATCCTTAAATCATCTCTAAATTGGTGCCGACACTGTCCTTCCTTCTGGAGGGTGGCTTCCCCATGGTCCCTGTGTGTGTTGTAAAGTAGCCACCGCTCCAAGCTCGCTACCGTGATGGACTACAATCTATACAAGTTAGTAAACTAAACGTGAGATTGTAGTCCATCATGGGAGTGAGCTTGGAGCGGTGGCTACTTTACAAACACGTGCTTTTTTGCATCCATGAGGAACAAAAGTAGCCACGCTCCAGAAGGAAGGACTGTGTAAGCACCAATTCAGAGATGATTTGAGGATCTACAGCCGATTTAATTCCTGAGCTTAGTTTCACTTTAAATTATATCCTATCAGCCCCATAAAACTGGGTGAAAATTGCTTAAAAACAAAGACAAACGTATGCCTTCTATAAGGCGGCCAAAACTGTTTGGCACAAAGGATTGAGCAAGATTACTGTATCTCACCTCACAGCTGTAGAGTTTAAATGTAAGGCCCAGGATCTTGTAATCAATCAGCTGATTTCCTCTTAATTCAGTGAAGCAGCGAAGCCAGTCCTGAAGTGCTTCCTTATACCTGAATGCAAATACATTCCTAGATGTAAACTGGATATACAATCTGTGTACATGAGTCTTGGATTAACTTGAATTATGTGTTTACAACAATGATTCTCAATCCGTTCCACAAGCTTTTTGAAATACAGTTGTAAATGTCTTATGAATTTTATGAATTTTTAGGGGAAATGAAAAGCTACTAAAATGTGATCTGTAAAAAATAATTGTAAAAAATCTGAGAATTTTTTCAACAAACAATGCAAACAGCATTTTATATACTCATATTCTTATTAGAAAAATGGATTGAACAATCTAGGCCATTTATGCATTAGTATGCGTATGTTACAAATAACGGAACCTCCTCTATTGGCAATAACCTCAATCTGTTGCTAATGTTGGGACCTGCACAGTAAGACTTGTGCAGAAATGTTGATCCATTCTTGTTGCTTGCAATGCCTGCTCCAGATCACACACAGAGCAAGCTTTTTATGTAGATTTGCACCCATCTTCTGGGTTACTTCAATTTTAAATCAACCAACATATTTTGGATGATTCTACTGTAGCATTTAAGAAGCATGCAATGGTTAGGAAAAATTAAAAGAGCCTGAAAAAGCTCAAACGGCATATGACATAACCATTGAAATTGCCCCATAAAAAGCGATGGATATATATATGTGCACAATTGGTGGCTGACTAAATACTTTTTTGCACCACTGTATATCTATATACATATATATAGATATATATATTGCTGAAGGCTCGCAGACATAGCGACTTACTTAATAATACAATTAATATTCTTAAAACACCAGCAATAGTAACAGAAACTCACGCATGAATGCATCTGAAGAAAGAAGAGTTCTTCACCCACAGCGACCAAATTGTCCTGTTTGTTTTCTTATACTGCACCGAGATTTTAAAGGTGAGCACACCGTTGTTTCTATGGACAACAAGGACTGTTCTTCCTTCAGGCACTTTTAGGAATATAGCCTTTTGTAGCCTGTGCTGTTACTTACTTGCCCTCCTTGAAGAAGACGGAACCACGCTGGAAAAACCCCACAGCCAAATGTTTGTCTTTTTCAACTGTGCTTGTGAAGGCCTAAAACACAGCAATGTTTGTAACTGTTGTAAAACAATCGTGATTTCATTTTGTAAGTTGAACCTAGAAATTTCTTAAAGCAAAACTAAAGCAGCCATATGGCTCACTGTTGGCCATTAAGGATTTTTCATGCTTGAACCTTCCGACCCAAGAAGTGTCTGCAGACACCTCAGAATTACCAGGATGGCCCAGAAATGTCTGCTATGTGCTAACAGTGATGGATTGGGTATTATAAATGTCTGATGCTTTAATTTATGGCCTTCCTTGGAAATTGTACTATATACAGTACCAGTGTTTTGTGTTAACTGTTGATACTGCCACACCAGACCAGGCCCATTGAGTACCTTCAGTAATTTCCTGCTCATGTGATTGGCTTAATCATTTGCTCCACAGTTTTACACTCATTACAACAGTTGTGTGTGTCATGTGAATATAGTGGGCAGACCCTCCCACTTTGTACACATTAAGGTGGTCATACACCTTGCGATTATCGTTCGATTTCTTTTGTGCCCTCATCGAACCGTCGTTCAGTTTCCGCTCGAATACCCCATTATGCACAGACCAATGTTGATTTTGATGATCGTTCGTTACCAATACTGACTGACTGAATTTCGTTGATCGAAAGAACAAATTGTCATTTGCACATGTGCAGTGTTCATGTTGCGATTTGTTTCCTATGAAAACGCGACTAATCCATCGATTTGCGTACGATTCAAAAAATAATTTTCCAGCCTGACCGATCGAGGAAATTCAGCCAGTTGTACAGTAATTGTGATCATTCACGTCCCATCAACTGCCGGATTATCGTATGAAAACCCGATCGCGTTCAATTTCCGAACGATTATCGCAAGGTGTATGGGCACATTAAGGGAGGAAGTAACTGGAACGCATGTGACAGCAACCATAGAACAGCAACAGGTAAGAGTGTTCAGTTAAGTTTTTTACAATGCATACAACAGACCTACAAAGATCTCTTCTTTTTTTCTCTCACTGTATTATAAATTGAATAGTGTTTTCTATAATATTAGACACATTGCTTATCTATACCATGCAGTAGTTGTATCATTTTCATATTAATTTTACAAATAGAGGATGACGTTCTATGTTTTTGAAGGTTCTCATTGATCCAGGATATGGTATAGCAATTATTAGCTAAGTATTTAATCACATTAAAATGGACTTATGCTTTAATGGTGAAGATGGTTCATAGCTTATCCAAGCCACTTCTTCAGTATGTATCAGGAAGATAATTATATCCACAGAGGTAGCACAGACTACGCAATCCAATCACCATAGGAAGGCAGATGTTCCATGTATACGATTGGAAGTGTAAAAGTTTTTGAACCACCTTTCTCTTGTTACATAATCCCACTATTGGTGTCATGAGCTCTGTATAGAAGTTAAACCTTTGATTTACCTGGCTGAAGGTGTGAATTTTTGCAAAAAGCCGGGGTAGAGATGTATAAACAGAATTTTATGTCATAGACATACACCTGTTCAAAGATTGTTGTTCCAGTTTGACATAGATGGCCTCTTTCACACCTCTTGTGAACTAGTTGTCCACTCTGTCACCACACTGTCTTCGATAATCTGTGCTCATTTTGTTTCTCCTAAGCACTCTGTTATTGTCTGCATCTGCCTGCTGCTGGGTATGACCTTGCCACAGAGCAGAGCAGCCAATAATGGTGAGTTATGTGTCTCCCTAGCCAATCGCCAGTCCAGTGGTGCATGCTGGGGGAGGACATAAATATTTAGGGCTGACCTTGTGAGTGTCTCTTCCCCCTCCAGGCCTTCTGCCTGGGGGAGGATGCATGATGTGATGTGATGTCTGACCAGGCCTGCAGGTGGTCAGGAATTGAGACCCAGTTGGGGTGTGCAGCTGTCCTGCCAGTGGAGGTCGAAGCTGTGCCTGGGATGGAGAACCAGGGATGAACTTTGCCTGTTGGAGGTGCCAGAGACACCAGAATTGGGCTTGGACCTCGCAGGAAGTCTGGTGTCTTGCCTAGGGAATTCTGGCTATGTCTGCCAACCAGCTAAAGTTCCACATTACACAGTGTCACTGCAATCAGTTTAAAGGCCTTCTGTTCTGTTAAACTGGGAAGTGATCGATGAGTCTGGAGTCTGTACTGTTCTAGGTGTCTGTAGTTCTTATCCCTCCCTCCCATGTGAGTAGCTAAGGAATACAATCATTGAAAACTCTTACAATGAGTGGTGCTCCACCTATTCACATTCCACAACCGGCTAAGGACTCTGGACCAGCTAAGGATCCCTGAAATAAAATGTCAGCCCAACCTGCCTCTGAAGTCTCCCACATGCTCCTAAAGATAAGAGGGGTGCTACAAATACAACTAAAAAAGTTTAAATGCATTGTCATGTCTAATAATGAGAGGAAATGCATACAGCTTCAGTTAATCTGGGAGTGAACACTAATCCCATTAGAAGGTTTGCAATACACATACACTGGATAGTGCAAGTTGTGCAAACTCCCCATAGAGCCTTGGCCGCCTAACAGGGCAAGAAAGAAATCAACAGGCTAACAAGAAAATGTTTACTTGGCTGTCATGCTGATCCCATAACTTCAATACTTTCTGGAACAAGCACATGACCACTCAAGTTATAACTCTGGTCTGCATACTTTTTCCTGGTCCGTGACTCAGAAAATATATCACTATACCTTCCAACTTTCTGAGATGAGAAGAGGGACACCTTTTAGTAGAAGGTATAAATAAAAAGGACCACTCCTACCACATTAATATGCAGCAATCGGCTGTACTCACAGTTACTTTTTTTCCACCACCATTCTTCCTTTATAGTCACTTTTGAAAAAATAATATCTACTAATTTAGAGGCTGGATGAAAGCTTTATTGTAGTTTATGGTAGCTGAACAGTAAATTATTTATAGAGGTCTATAAATGAGACCAAAAAGAGTGACAACTGAGGGGAATCAGGGACAAACGTATTGGGTTTGAAAAGAGGGATAAATGAGGGACAGTGTGGAGCTATGAATCACTTAGCATTGGTTCCCCTTAGGCCCCATTTACACTGAGCATTTTGTAGCTTGAATGTTTAAGTGCTATAATGCGTAATACAAAAAATACCATTGCTTTCAATGGCCCCTGTTCACATTTGAGCATTTTGTCGCTTGTAGCAAAAGACTTGTAGTACAAAAAAGTACATGAGCTTCTTTTGGGTCAGGGTCAAGTGGCTTGGAACCAATAGACTTCAATGGGAGTGGCTGAAAAATGCTTGAAATGTGTGTAATGCATGTTTTCCAAGCATTTTTTTGGCCTAGTAACTAGCTTAGCATTGGCTACAAATAAAAACAGATGTTCAAGCTTGAAACTCTTGCAAAAACACCTATACAAGCACTCAAACAACGCCCAAAGGAGCACACTAAGATGTTCAGTTCAAGTGTGAATGGGGTCGTAATCAGCAGAGAGGAACAGTGAATCACAGAAACTCTCCAGCCTGTCTCCCATAATGATATTTCAAGAACTATCATTACAAATTTGGAAGGAATGTTTTCCAGTTGAAGGTAGATTTTTTATTGCCTTCCCCTGGATCAGCTAAGGTTTTTGAAGAATTTTTTTTATGAAGGTGGATGTTAATGAATAATTTCATATCTGAAACCAATATTATCGCCAAAATTGTCATCCAATGGCCCCATTTGTGTTATTTAGCTCACGAATCAATTAACCCCATTCCAAATGAATTGTAATCCTCCTACAGCATTACTGACCTTTTCTGCATCCTGTAAATTTCCCATCACAAGGTGACAGCAGCCGATGTTGAAAGAGATCTTAGCTCTAGGCTCTGTGATGGTGGTGAAGCATTTCAGGGCTCCACTCCAGTCTTCCTTGTCTGCAGCAGCCACCCCTTCATTCCAAAGCCGCATAATCTCCACAAGAGCCATTTCTGAGGTTACTCTGAGACCAGAGGTCCTTCCTACACTTCAATACCCCACACAAGTGTTGGTGCCTTTTCAGCACCCACAGCCCTCATGTGTGGTGTTGTCAGAATGTGTTGATGACACAAGAGGAAGCATCGTGACTCTCTGCAGTTTTCAGAAAGAGATTCTGAAACTGCTTTACTGGACTACGTAACAACTTCCCCTATTAATTGTCTTCCTCAATTATCGCTGTGGAGAGCTAATCCTGTGTGTCAACTCATTGCTGATTGTTAGAGATAGAACAAATAACCTGAAACCATTGCAAAGTGACGATTTAACAATCTTGCCTAGGGGCACATCCACTCATTGTAGTAATATATCTAAGGCTCCAATAAAAATGAACTAGGGCCCACTTATCATCATTAACATATCATAAGGTGAGCTGAACTTCAATCTTACCTTAGTATTGCACAGCTGTCAAGGCTCCTCTCTTGTATGAAATTGTTTATTAATTTCACTGCACACTGCAACAAGTCTGATAGAGGTCACCTCATTATCTGGCTGGAGGACATCCTTAAAGGAGAACTATGGGTTCACTGTTTTTCCCCATAGTTCTCTTAAGGGTCACGGGAGGACAAAAACTAGCATCCTCCCGTGACTCAAAACTCAGTATATCGCGAGCTACAGCTGAGGCCGCCGCAGCCAAGACAGATCCCGACATTACTGTAAGATCCACCCAGCTGTGTGAGTGACAGGCAGAGCCAGCTGTGCCCGCCCCTCCCCTGTCCGTTCCTCCAGTCAACGCTGGAGGATCGGAGCTGGGAGGGGGGGAATCCCTGCAGGCTCTCTGCGGGGACATGATCAAGAAGTGAGCAAGCGACGGTATGTGTTCGCTCACTTCCCGATCTATTGAGCCGACGTGTGACAGTTTCATTGTCACACGTCGGCTCGAACTATGAGGATGAGTGATTTTCACTCACTTCATAGTTCTCCTTTAATCATCTAGTCCAGTGGTTTCCCATTCTTTTTCCCCTTGGCATCCCAAAAAATTGTACCCCCCATGATAGAGGATAGAGTATGTGGCGGGGCTGATATTAGTGCACTGATCAAACTGTATTATCGGCATATAGAGTGTAGAAGGTATATACAGTAATGTACTGCCTGCACATTTGAGGTCAGTAGTAGGAATGGAAAAGGCGAGTGTGGAAGAAAAGTCCAAAAGTGGTTAGTGTGATGATATGAAAATCTAATAGCAAGATTTGGAGGTCAACACACTTTCCACCTTCCAGAGGTAAGACACTTTCCCACCATCTTATAATAAAGCCTTGTCCCTCTTTATTTACTGCCCCTTACCTCCAGCACCATGGGGTCAGTGTGGGTGCACAAATAGTCAGCCCCCCTCCCTACTCTGTCCCACTAGCCTTTCCTTTTATCCTGAGAGCTGCTTCAGCTGCAGAAGAGTGACCCGGCTCCGTCCCCTAAGAAGGAACTGTCCTTTCATCACAGCACACACAAGCATCGGACAGTTGTAGAGGTACCTTTGTGTGCTGGCCAATAAGGGCCTGGGAGCAAGCAGGTCCTGGTAAAAAACAAAAACAAATCAGTAACAACTTAAAAAAGTATATCTAAAGGCTAAAGTTTTAGTCTCTCCCAGAGACACAACAGAAAGTGAGGGAAAATCCCTTCTTAGACAGTTGTCACCAGAACAGTTGTCCACACTGGAAGATTAGACCTCTGTTCCTGTTTCAGCTATAAACTGTAAAATGTTGAACTACTCATCACTTTCTGTCCCATTGACAGTGGTTACCAGGACAAATAGAGAGAGTCAAGCTCCCCAGCAAAGACATAGCAATAAAAGCCTCACATAAGTTCTAACCACTTCCTGCTCTATCTAACACAAAACTGCTTTTTTCTAGATTAAAAAAAAACAGTTTTGGGTCTAAATGGACAGGCGTTTGTTTACACGTGTTACCCCCGACTCTGGCCAGGTCCGGAAAAGCAAACGGCATGGGGTCTGCCAGTTTTAGTTCTTTCCTCCATCACAAGATGGAGGAAAAAACATGATGACACAGATGTAACAGCGGTGACATCCGATCCGTACTGCTCTGATTAGGAGGGCATCCGTGCCCGGATCCCCACTTGATCAGCCCGTGTGAAAGGGGCCTAACACAAAATACTATATTGCCACTGATGACACTAATGGAATATATTGGGTTTTTTTCCCATTCTAAATGTTAAAGAGACCTGTTCAGAGATAAACATATAAGCTGAAAGTGATGGCCTACTTCTTGAAATGTTACTTGCCTGGCTGTGTTTCTGATTCTGTAAATGCTTTCTGGGTCAAACACAAGCAAGCAAGTGAACGCACAACTGTTTATCTACTACATGACCTGACTGCCCAGGAAGGGGGCTCCTAAAGTCAAAGTCACTTGTATGCAAATATGGCAGACTTCAGAGAGTTAAACTGGTCATACACTGGGAGATCTTTGTAGAAATGTTCATATAAAAAAAATATCATCAGAACATTCAATAATGCCGCCAGAGACTTCACTAATGTCAATTAAAATGTTGTTTGACTTTAACTTTCGATTTTGGAATGAATGGAGTTCCTCGAGCGAAAACCACATTCACTGTTAGAATTTTGATTTTTGGGAAAAAAGTTCCTTCCTGCAGTCCTGCAATGTATGTAAGGAAGTTGAAGGCCCATCCACATACTGTGGGGCATCAAAGACCAGAGGAGAAAACCAGCTGCCAGGGAACCAAGGAATAAACTCGTTATTGAGATTATTTCTTCCCTCCTAGACAAAACGAGCAATTACCCCTTGCAAGTGCGGGAGGAGGGCGCAATGACTTTTGAATTTTTAGAGCTGAATGGAGCTTTAAGAAAGATTGGGCTATGCCTGGGTATATGATATGGGCTATGTATAATGTATACTAGATGTTATAAGCAGGTTAACAACTAGTAGCATTATGGCACACTTGTGATTATGTGGCTAGTGGCCAGCCACAGGATTAATATGCAGGACAGGGAAGGACAAAGAAATACTCATCCTTTTTGCACAGGTCGCTCCCATGCTAGCTGGATAAGCTAGCTGTTGCTCCCTTGCTCACAAGTGAAATTCTGCACCTTTTTCTCAGTGAAGAAGCTATACCTCACTCACCCACCCAGCAACAGACTGCCCTGCAGAAACAGGTAAGTATTATTTCAACATGTTTTTTTTTCTCACAAAAAAGTTGTATTGTTTTCAAATAAACATTACAACACAATATGAAACATATATAGTTATGATGGTACAGTAGCCAGAGTTGTACTAGAAAACAGTCAGATAATGTTATGGAGATAAGTTAAGGTGAAACACAATAGCTAGGAGGGAATAATCAAGTAGAGCCTTTGGTGTCATGGATCGCAGTCCAATAGAGCAATCAACTTCGGTCTAATTTTGGAGGGCTGAGCTCAAAAGTAATGGACTACATGAACGAAAATAGGGTGGAAAATGGTGTAGGACATCACACAGGGGGTTATGGACAATATATAAAGCGGAGTCAAGGAGAAGGGGAGAGAGTATAAATTAGGTACAACATTTTTGTAAGTCAGCTAGGCACCTCACATCTTCCTTCTTGAGGATCCATCAAATCTGTAGATGGATTGGGTCAAAGTTTAACAAACTATTATAGGCGACCCAAGCTCCCCAAATCTTCTCAAATTTGGCATAAGAATTAGCCAAGATAGCTATTAGCTGTTCATTAATCATCACGCCTGTGATGCGATTTTTAACTTCCATATAGCTAAGCACAGGGGATTTCCAGGATTTAGCAATGGTTTGTTTGGTGGCCATAATTAAACATGTGGGATATTAAGCACTGTTGATGTTTGCATAAACCCATTATAGGCTTATGTAGAAGCGCTTCCCACTGGTCTTTGTTTAGGTTACACCTCAATATAGTGTCAATTAGAGCATAGATTCAAGCCCATAAACATTTGGCCTTGGGGCAGTCCCGCCAAATATGTTTCATAGTGCCTAAATGTCCGCATCCTCGAAAACATTGAGGGGAGTGAGAGGGGAAGATTTTGTGGATGCGGGTCGGAGTGTAGTACCAATGAAACAATATTTTATAAGAGTTTTCCTGTGTTAGAACATTTCGGGAACAAGAGTTTATGTTCCTGCACATTGCAGACCAATCAGTTTTAGATATAGATGAGCCCATTTCCTACTCCCAATTGGTTTGATAGAGCATGATGGACTGTGTAAGATGTTCGGATAGAGAGGATTGGAGTAAGGTTATCAGGCCGGGCGAGTGTGGGTCACAGCTGCATCTGTCCACAACATTTTTTTTTTTGTTTAATATGTTTTATTATTATTTCACATAATACATATAGAGACATATAACCTCTTTCTATCTCCCAAGTAGCATAACTTGTACATACCTTTACTTAAAAAAAGAAAAGAAAAAAGAGATAAAAAATCTACTCCATTTCAGACGTTCTGTACATTACCTCTCACTACCACACCCCTTCAATCATTTTTTTAATGATCCTTTTTGCTGGTGAATTATCATCACAACGGCATCACATGTGTGATATCAGGCTTCACCAGTAAACTGCCTCAAGCTTGGTATGCTCATTAAATAACTTTTTATTACTAAATACAGAAACCAAAGTTTCTATCAAATCAGCATTTTCAATGTCACAGCAGTGGGTGGAGCCAACGTTCTTACATAAGAACATGAACCAGCTAATGCTCACAAAGAAAAGTGTGAAATGTATATTATACCTTTAGAACAATGTGCAAGGTCTTCTGGGAAGACCAGTTCTACCATTATGAAAGATATACATTTTGCAACGTTTAATACTTTGCTCACTTGATCTTTTACATGCTATTAAAATTTCCATTTTTAAATACAAAAAATAGCTGAATGGTGATTGGCTGCGTGTACAGTTGTGCCAAGGAAATAAGTGCAATTTAGTTATTTTTAAACAATTGATATTTCATGAACCTGCAAAGACCTAAACGTTCCCCATTAGAAATCAGAGTATATAAAAACTACTTACAGAGATAAATATAACACTGTCCAGTATCACAATATTGCATTTGCCAAAGAAACATCGGTTAAGATCTTTCTGCTAATATAACATATACTAATATACATATATTGTTCATAGTTCTATCTTTCTAAAACATAAATGGTCTCCCTATTTTAGGGTCTTCTCTCTGTATGATTTGTGCCTAATAAGGAGAACACAAATGGTGCATTTGAAAGGTCAGTAGCAATGAAGCTCACGGTGAGGAAATCTTTTCCTTCCCTTTCCATTATTTGCAACCCTTAATGGAGAAATATTTATATTGCACTACCACAGGATCTTGCATAATGGAGACAATGTAACTGCATTTTTAATAAACGTGCAACATTATCAAACCAAGCTAAACATATTCAGGCTCAGAAAGAGAAAAGATAAAGTTTGAAATAAACCAATTAATATATTTGTAGCGCGCTGTTGTTGTACCAGAGAATCATGTCGTTTATGTCTGGTTGCTCGATGTTTGATTTACTTTACATATCCTTGCTGGTTTGACTTCAATTACTTCTGCACATGTTCAGGGCTTGTGCTGTCCTAAGCTCCCTTCAGTGATGACAACCCTTCATACAAAACCAAATTTCTGGGGTTCCCAGGGTACCAAACTGGGACAAAATGGTTATACACCAAGCATGGTTGAACAGACCTGGGCTGGAAGAAATGCAGCTGGACTACAAGGCGGTTGGAGGGAGGAAGGAATCGCCATTGGGGCTCTGCACAGTCCCTCGACTGTGGTAGCACATGGAACCTGTGGTATTTCTATTGAGCCATTTCAGTGAACATATGACACAGTTGTATGGGCAGGGTTAAGCACAGCCATGCTGAATTGAAAAAAAGAGAAGAAAAGAAAAAAGACAAGTTACAGCAAGAGGTATTCTGCAATTCTTGTAAGAGGATCCGTTTTGGGTTTAGAGGGATGGTGTATGTGACTATACTTCATGGTACACCCTAAATATGGGTATAATTTGAAACATGGACTAAAACATGGAGTTAGACTTTAAAATAAGATTCACCAAAAGAAACCATAAGGGCCCCTTCACACCTATGCAAGCTTTTGCATGCTTTGATGCACATTGCATTAAGGCATCTCGTTCAGTTAGTTTGAATTAACCCTTAACAAGCCATCTGTGCATTGTGATGTGCTAAGTTCAAGTGCGCTTTACATTATATATGGTCATTGGTTGTCATTCAAATGAATGGCAATGTACATATACTGGATATCCTGTAATGACAAACCAGCTGGAGAGTGGAATCAAACTGTGTTTTGGGTGCTGTTTTGGGTGCTGAAGACTCTTTAGGGGATGTAATTCTGCAAGTGAGAAATGATAGGAGTCATTGCCTGCTGGACTGGTAAGTATAATTACCCTTCTTTTGCAGAGATAAAAAAAAAAAATGGAAAGTGATGGAGTCTCTTTGAGCAAATTGTTAGTATGCGAGAATATCATAGTACACATAAAATATTGTGATACATTAAAAAAAAAATCTAACAATTTTTTTGACCATGGCAGCTAAGGCACATGCCCCCTGACTACTGTGATGCTGTCTATCACAGTGTGGAAGATGTAAACTGATAAATGCGTTTACAGAATGCAGAGCCAAAGCGTAGTGAATGGAGAAGGTGACATTAGCAGCCAGGAGGACAGGTCAGGAGGGCAACAGAGAGCTGCTTTGACATTTAGGAAAAAGTCAGCATTTGCATAAAGTCAACAGATGTTTTTTATCTGGATTTGTTTCTCATTGCTTACCTTTTTTCTTTTACTTTTCTCTACTTGCCTGCTTTAACCCTTTTGGTTCCTGTCATCTAGGGGTAATTGGAGCTAACACCCAATGGTCAGCGCTGCCATGGATATGGCCAGGAAAAATGACTATATATGACTATATATCAGTGAACCAAATGAAAGACTCAAAGGGGATGATTTAAAAAATTTAAAAAAACAGCCATGTATTTGGAATTTCCTATGCTCTTTGGCTCCATATAGTGGTGGGAATGCCATGCAAATTTATAAATCACCACCATAAGTATCTGGAAAAATTTTTTTTTTTTAGTATACTTGGTGTATCTGTTTAAAGCAAACCATGCATGAAAGTGGACCTTAAAATAAAAATGCAAGGTCTGGTTACCTTGTAGAAACCGCCATTCAAATCAAACGAGCAAATGTAACAAAATTACCATCAAAGTAAGAATGCAAAAAAATACTCTTTACAACCCCGACTTATGGCAGCTTCCTGTAGGTGAGATCAATGGGGCTCACCACAGGATACTTGGAAATCTAAGGATTCCAAAACTTGCAAGAAGGCCCAGTGATGTTACCCTCACCTAGGAAGTCAGGTTATAAGGTCTTTTACACATTGCATGATTTATAGCTTTCAGTTACTGTTTTTATTCAGGCGGTGGAAGGCTGCAAGATATAAGAACTAGACATGTGCACCAGCAAAAAATGAGTTTTGTTTCGATTCAGATTTTGCGTTATTTCGTTTTTTGGGATTTGGGTCCGAAAGTCAATTCGTTTCGGGATTCGGCCGGAATTCGTTGGCGGTAGTCTGTATGAAAGTTTGTTTCTGTTTAGTTCGCGCGTGGCAGCAAAGTGACTTTGGGGGACATTTTTTTTTATTTTCCCTCAAATGTCATTTTGCTGCAACGAAATTTCGAACAGACTACCGCTAACAAATTTCGGAATCGGAAATTCGGATTCCTTTGCATTTGTTATATCTGTAATTCGGATACATCCGAATATCCCAAATTTTGTCCGAATTTCGATTCGGAACTAAACGAATCGCACGTCTAATAAGAACACTGAGACACAGTAGAGCCTTGTTCACACTAAGTTCTGTCATCATTTTGCTACATTTCATGGCCATCAGAAAAGCTTGTTTTGTCACCTCTGATGAAGTCCATGTGACAAAACACATCATTTGGGGCTTGGAGATACATTGGTAGAATAAAACGATTACATTATAAGAAGCCTCGTTTCTCTTTCCTGAGCAATGAACATTTATAAGCTGGTACATGCTGATTTGTCAGCGGCAAATTTAAGACCATAGAGGGAAGCAAGTTTGATTCCATTGAATGGAGATTATGAAGTGCTTTTTGATTTACCTTCAATGGGTACTTTGTGATGGGGCTCCTGTCTAGTAGGTGGTGGGATTGCACCAGAGTACTGAGTGATACATATAAGTGGATTTATTGATTCTTCAAGATTGCACATAGAAATATGGACTATTGTTTCATGTTTTATTCTGATTCACAATTTACTTTCTACACATTATGTGCACTGCCTATTATGTTTTTTTTGTAATTGAACAAACAATGCTGATGGAGTTTTTGATGATATTAAGTGCAGATAAGATTTAGAAACAATGTGTATAAGTTTCCGGGGGGGGGGGCTCAACCCACAGTAGGGATACATTTGTTTCACATACCAAACAATTTGTAACTTTGTCCAGCCACTTTTATTATTTAGAATTCCATGGTGCATTAAACAGCCAGGAACACCTCTCTACTACTTCCCACATCACCGCCTTGCTAATCAGAAAAAGATACTGACTCAATGTCCAATGAACAGGCTGGGGGTGGAGATGAGACAAAGGAAGCTGCCTTGCTAAGAAAACACGTGTCACCCGCCTGTGTGGTCATGGTGCCAGAGATGTATAAACTACTAAACGGGCAGTAGAAATGACAAACCCTTGGTAGGGGAAACTATTTGCCAAGTTGGTGCCTTTTTCTGAGTTTTCTTTCAAGCGGACCTTTACTCAAAAATCAAATTCTACCAATGCATCTCTCTATGTATGATGATTAATAATAACATAGACATGTCAGGTGTAAAATGCTGTGATTATAAAATACTTACACTTGCAAAGCATTCACTTCCTGCTTCAAAAGGGCAAAATGGCTTCAGTTTGCCAAAGCAATGCACACTGGGATTGCCTTGTCATCAGCACAGCATTGCTGGGAAATCTCATGAGATCTCAGAGAAAGGCATTTTCCTCCCCTGAGATGATTAGGACATGTGACCATGCACATGTGCCAGAAATCCAGGCAGTAATAGGAGAGCTAGTAATCTGCCCTTAGTAAACATGGCTACTGTCATAAGACTGGGGAAGAAAAGAGAATTAAGGAGTGCAAAGAATACAAGGCGGCAAGTATCTAGAAGTATGCGTTTGTAGATTGTCATTACTGAACATTTCTAAAGGTATGTTTGTTGTTATTTTAAGAGCCGCTTTAAGCATTAGTCAAAATCTGCATATATAAAGAGACATTATCACCTTACCATCACTCCCTTGCTGCACCTGCCACTGCTTGGGGAAAAACAAAACAACCGTGCTTCCAGGTATGAGGGAGAATGTGATGACCTACTAATGACAGTGCTTGGATCTAGTAGCCAATTGCCAACCCCGAGGACTGTTACATGATGTGGCGAGTTTAACTTGATGGGGACATTTCCAAAAACAGTCATTTTATTGGGTAAGTTGACAGTATCTCTTTAAAGGCCAAATGTAGTCTCATTGCAGGTTATGATCCGCAACAATTTTTTCTAAGAAATGTCTTTATATAATATCACTTTATCCAAGTAAAAATGGTTCCAATGCTCACATGGCAGTGGTCTGTGCTGGCAGAGCTTAACAACAACCACACCCCTCAGCACAAGTATCCTTACACAAACTTGCAAGGAGAGGGGACGTGTCTGACCAAGTCGGTTACATTATAAAGTGCACTGGGTCTAATTGGTTCCTATTAAACTGCAAAGTGCAGTAAGCCTGACAGTATATTATATTTATGGTCAGAGTCTGGACCCGACCATGCGTAAAACCCCTACATACCACGACCTGAGGTGTGCCTTGGCAACCTAAAAGGGACCATACTCAAGTGTTTGTAAAAAAAAAAAAAAGGGGTTTATATACCAGAAAATGATCCCAGGATGAGAAATAGAACTGCAGAAATAGAAATAGTATTTACAGCCCAGCCCAGCCTCCTCCCACAAATTCAGGCTGGCCAATAGCCAGCCTTCTTACTTATTTTCATTGTATAGGACTTTAACTGCACAGAAGCAGCTTTTGAGTGCAAATTTGAAACATGGAAGTTTGCTACGATAATCCTCTATACTTTCTCTACAAGGAAGATGCATAACATCCTGTATACAGGTGAAACTCGAATAATTAGAATATCGTGCAAAAGTAATTGCAGTAAGTGCTGCAAAAGGGGCCCAAACCAAGTACTGAGTACATATGCATGCTTGTACTTTTCAGAGGTCCGATGTTGTTCTATGTACAATCCTTGTTTTATTGATTGCATGTAATAATCTACTTTTTTGAGGTTGTGGATTTGGGGTTCTTGGGGTTTTCATGAGCTGTAAGCCATAATCATCACAATGATGACAAATCACGGCTTGAACTATCTTGCTTTGCATGTAATGAATCTATCTCATATATTAGTTTCACCTTTTAAGTTGCAATAGTGAAATAAATGAACTTTGCACGATATTCTAATTATTCGAGTTTCACCTGTATATGCAATGAAAACACGTGAACACAAATATCCAAATCAATGTTTAATTTGTAAAAAAAAAAAAAAAAGCAAAATATCATTACATCAGTGCAAAGGGCCCAGCGAAAGTGTCAACATTACAGGCCCCTGCAGCAAATATGGGATTAAGGCTTCAACCCTTGTGGGGATGTGGTTGCAAGGTGCTTTCCATCTAGTAATCACACTAACCTACCCATGACAGTACTGCAGCAAGTCCATTTATTTGTATGCTCTGCGCTGCAGAATATAAGGGGAGCTGCATGACTATATCTGCTACATGGATTCCTTTCCCAGCATTTTCACTAACCTATACAACCATAAGCCTGTTGGAATGGAGGCAGAGGCCCTAAAGCCAACTCTGCACTTGGGTACTTTCAGATTGTCAAAAACACCAATATGTGAGGTTTCATTGTAGAATACATAGCGGTCTATAACAGCTGCTACAGGTACTGACATCCTTCAGCAGTCATGCTTTTTCATATGGCTGTTCAGCATCACAGTTGAGGTTAAGCAAGCACTTGTGGGTAAAGTATCCTAGAAAGAAACTGCTGGAGAGTCAAAAATATGCCAAATGGTACATTAGTCTAGCCTATTAATATTTTTTTTTCTTGATCAATCCAAAATCTGTAAGCGCAAACCGTTTTTTCTTTTATTTACACAGTACTTTCTCTATAAAGAGGGCATATGTCTCTACATGCTAAAGAGGAGACTATTTTGCAAGCAGTGGATATATGTATATTATCCAGCCGAACAATTCACTACAAACCAGCAATGCCACCAAGTTATGACATATCAATGCATGATGCCAGTTGGTGCTTAAAAGGGCTCCTCCACTGTGTGTATGAATGGTGTAGTTAAAGTAGATGAGACCTCATTTTGTTGTTTAAAGAAAGCGACCCAAGATGTTACAGCAGCAGAGTCATTAGTTTGACTGCATATGTTATCCCTTTATACACCTAGGACCTGAGGGAGTTAGATGCAATCCAGGTGCTGCCAGATCGGCAATGATGACCCTAGCTATGTCTCTGGATGCTGATCCATGATATAAAATCCTTAGAATGCAAAATGCCACCCCTGAGAAAACTATCCAAATAATAGAGGGGTAGAGGTGTGGCAGCAGCAGGGAGGTAAAGGAAGGGAGTTTCAACTGGCTTTAGGAGCCAAGCTGGGGGATTAGCCCTGACTGGAATGAAGTTATAAGGCGTAATAAAATTCACCGAGGAGCAGACAGCACTGCAACCTGTACAAATAAAAAGGGTGATGGTTGTTCAATAGAGCCCAGCTCATTGAGGGCATGTACTGATAACTTAACACTCATATCAACAAAGCACTGCACTCACAGCACACTCGCACAGGTACTGCAGGACTTCAAAAGTGTATCAAAATGGAATGGGGTGAGGGAGAAAGAAAAAATAATGGCAATGAGAGAGAGGGATGGTCGGCCACAGCAAGGCTGCTGCGGTTCAGGGTTTTGGTCTTGGCACCAGCTCTTCAATAGATCATAACCAGCTGAACATTCAAACCGTCTTCCTGGCAGTAAGCACCCGGACTATGGAGCCCACTCCACCCACGGCCAAAGCCTGCAAAGAAAACAATTAAAGAGTCTTAGCAAAAGAGGGTAATATATATATATTATATAATGAGACATCAATACATGAAAGACCAATGTGAACGTACTGCAAGAGAATATTGCTTCTAGTTTAGATCCTAGCTATACCTCCCACACAAAGGACATAGTTAAACCTAGGGTGCCAAAAATATTCTGCCAGTCTTCATTTTTTTATGCCTGGTAAATAATATCAAGAGTCTGTCACAGGCTCCATGGCTAGGCGGGAGGATGAGAGAGGACAGTGGCTATTTATGGAAGCAGCAGGCTCTCTGAAGTGGTCCAGCACACCATAGACTTACATTGGGGATCTGATCGGGTCCACCTGAAAAACCGACAGGCAGACCCCGATCGGACCGCCCAAGTGAAAGGAGCCTTAGGGGGGATTCCCTCCCAGTAGGGTTACTCCTGCAAAAGCAGAACAATTTAGAGGAAACCTGTCATGAAAGAAAATATGAGGGTTGCCACTGCTGATCTCTGAGCAGGTTGAAGCTTGTTCACTGGCTATAATCCTGATCTACTGACTTCAAAGTCTGTGGCTCAAAAAGTAGGTCATCAATGGTTGCTTCAGTATTTTGATCATGACATGTTTTGTTTAAAGGAAAGCTGAACAGAGAGCGTTACATTACAGATCGTCCTTCTTTCTCAGTGTAGTATGTTTGAGTCTTTGTTTCTGCACGTTTCCATTAAGCATCAAACTTGGCAGAAACACAGCCAGGAACCATGGCATGGAGGTCAGTTCGAATCAGGAGATATAGAAAGCCAATGGGCAAATGATTCTACCATAGATATCACATTTTAACATGGACTGAGCCATTAATTTATCACTATGGAGATATTTATTCATTATGTATTTTCTGTCACTGTAAACTGTCCATAAAATGGAAGTCCATCTGTTCGAAGAGCCATAATCTGTAACAAATTGGCAGGACAAGCTCAGATTCAGTTACGGTCCATCTGGTTATTTTGGCATAAGCCTTCAACACCCTCAGTTGACATATAGGACTGGATTCTGATTTAAGCTAGCCATACATAGATCGAATGTAGGCCGTTTCCTGCTTAAATAAGGAAGTTGTAAGCGGAATAAATGACTGCATGCTTTTT
>NW_017306320.1:2465753-2490287 GCF_000935625.1 Nanorana parkeri | reverse complement strand
TTGGAGCTGAGCAAGAAAAATGTTACCGTGTATGGCCAGCTTTGTTTACCGCTATAAAACCTGGATACACCAGCAAGAAAGACTAAATGGACCCACAGTCAACAGATAATGGTTGCTAGTTTGCTGCTGAAGCAAGCAGGATTTTGTGAGGACTTGGGCTGTTTGGGACCACCACAGTGGCTACTGGCTGGGTTCATTTTTTTAAAATTTTGTTTGACTGATAGCCTAGTATTCCCTCAAGGTGAGGCTGGCCATACACTGTTAGAATTTCAACCTTTTCACAGGAAGTGGCTGAAATGCTAACAGCCTGCAGGATGAGCAAAACAAATCTAAGTGTATGGCTAGCTTGTTTCCAGTGTCAACTACACCCAAAGACATTCACACTTAAAGACGTGGCCTTTTGCCAATCAGATGACTACAGATAACTCTTTAAAGAGTCAGGAGCTGAAAGCCATGCAAGTAACACTTTCTCAGTACAGCAGGTACCTCCTGCTTTCTTTCCTATAGTGTCCCACTGTACCTTACCCTTGCTTTCAAACTACCCTGATCCACCCCCTGAAGTCAATATGCAATACTGTCTAAGGACTAGGCACACACCATAAACCCTCCTCACTTAACATTGCTTAGGGTTGGCAATTAGCAACTCAAGCACCAAGAGTGACAATGTGAAAGGTGGAGCAGCTGCTACCCTACAAGTTTTGGTTTTTTTTTCTAATGGGGCTCCCAAACCCCACAGACAACAGATTTCAGATGGTTTGCTAAAATCTAATACCCTGTGAAATTTAATGCTCCTTCCTGCGCCTCATCTATTACCACAGGACTGTCACTTTTTTTTTTACATAACAGATCATCCATGACAGGTTTTAGAAGAAAGCAGACTTGAGCATGCTTTACAATTTAGATTATGACCGAATTGCATCCTTTGTGAAAGAAACTACAGTGTTCATTTGGATAGTAAGGGTTTTAGCCAGCAGCTGATATATTTGAATTGCCTATTTAAAGTTAAAGCATATCTAAATCCAAAAATGTAATATATTGCAGCCAGTCCTTAGATGTGGTGACAGCACTGGTTTTCATTTTTTAGGCTAAACACAATTTCAGCAAGCACAGGAAATACCTAATGATCTTGCCTGAAATGTAGGGACCTGGTCACTTCCTGTGAGCTAAACAGATAGTTTACACAAGAAAGATAACATTGTTTTGCTACCAATCCTCTGAGCCCTCATGTAACGGTGATAAACAAATGCAGACATGTTTGAAGTCTAGCCTGGGTGGCAACTATGGCTCCCCTCCATAAATACAATGGTGGAATGTAGCCGCCCAGAAAGTGTTATTCACAGCATAGTTTTTAGGTGCAGACATACTTGAAGCTGACCATACACTTGCCACTTTTCCATCAGTTTTTAGCTGAATAAAAACCTGTTACTTAGACCTGAGCTGTCTACAGCAAGAGGGCACCTATTAAAGGAGAACTATGAGGTGAGTGCTTTTCACTCACCTCATAGTTCTAGCCGACCTGTGACAATGAGACTGTCACAGGTCGGCTCAGTAGATCGGGAGGTGAGCGAACACATACCGGCGTTCGCTCACCTCTCGATCCTGTCACGGCTCTCTGCCGTGACAGGGGGAGGGGCTGGATTCCCCTCTCCGATCTGCCAGCGCTGACTGGCGGAACGGACGGGGGAGGGTACAGCTGGCTCTGCCTCTAGATTGACAGCTGGCTCTGCCTCTCACGCAGCTGGGCGGATCCCGTCATTTAAGTCGGGATCCGCTCCGGCGTCTCAGTATACCGCGAGCTGTAGCTCGTGGTATACTGAGCTTAGGGTGACGGGAGGACGCTAGTTTGTGTCCTCCCGTTACCTTAAGGAGAACTATGGGGAAAAACACTGACCCCATAGTTCTCCTTTAAGGCCCAGTCAAACCAGAATGAAGTGCACTGCAATGCATGCACTTTCCTGCATGGACTACTATCTCAATACAAATTAGTAAACTAAACGCGAGATTGTAGTCCATAACAGGACAGAGCTTGGAGCGGTGACTACTTTACAACACACACAGGGACCATGGGGAACAAAAAGTAGCCACCCTCCAGAAGGAAGGACAGTGACCGTATGAATTCAGAGACTATTTGAGGATCTGCAGCTTTGTGATACACAAATAAGATACATTTTGCAAATAGTTAAGGTACTTAAGATTTACCTCCTGAGTTTAGTGTCACTTGAAATACTATTTCTTATTGATTGCTACAGGTCACATCAGTTTATATACTGTCCTTTTACTGAATGAGCCTTGGTTCAGATTCAGCGGACGCTCACCTTTTCATGCCATTGCAGTAGGACCGCACTGCTGTTGTCAGATGGACTCTCAAAGCCCTTGTAGATGTATTTCATTAGCAGGTCCACACCACTCGGATCTAGTGACTGAACGGCTTTCTCAATCTCATTTGTTTTGAATGAGACCAGCACTTTCAGCACAAGGTTCTCCGCCCGATCCTGTCATAGAAAAAACAGAAAAAGAAAAAGCAGTTGGAAAATATTCTAACCTGAAGAATTGCCGTGACATATAATTATATGAAGGGATTCAGTATTCGGATGTCCTCCATCAAACTCCTACGTGTTTAATTCCAGAATACAGAGTGATCAAAAACAGAATGTGAGCAATCACGAAATAGATATAAAGATACATACATGCATTCCCTGCTGAAAAGTAGATGTGTAATTAAACAATCCTTTTCTGTAGCGATTGCCACCTTCTGTCTGCCCATCACTTTCACCAACTTCCTGGATTCCCAGTGTGCTTTACATCTCTTTCCTGCTGCTTGATGTGATCTCATCTCTAGTTCTCAAGACCACATATCCCACCATGCATTGCTTTCAGCAAGCAATGATAATGTTACATTGTTCAGACTGAGTTGTAGTTCAGTAGGCAATCTCTGAGTTATAACACATGAAAGGCATATTCACAGGGCTGAATGAAATTGTGTCGGTAAAATGAAGCAGTACATCCTATGGGCATCTTCAAAATTCTAGATGGATATCGTTTTTAGGAGTGGGATAGAACTTATGGAAATCCAATATAGAAATATACTTTGAGTTTTTGACCATAGATGCCCTTTAACATTTGTTATTTCCCTTTTTTTTCACTCTGCACTATAGGGCTTTAGCCTGTGGCAAGAACCTATGGATTCTTGCGGCAGGAATCCGAGGTGCGTCCGTACAGATTTGGCCGCTGCGGCTATTCAAGTTAATGACAGGATAACAGCGGCAGTGTTATGATTGGTCACCTGCACTCCATTGCCAGTCATGGTGCTCGTAGTGATAACACGGATGGTGCAGCAATACCCAGTCATGGAAAACAAAGCACACCGGCACTCAAATGAAAGAGTGAAGCGTACCTGCTTTTATTAAACCTATCATGTCACAAGTGTCATACAGCCAACATTTCATAGCCAAGCAGGGTCCCTTCCCCAGGGCGTTATAGTGGCAATGTCACCCTGAAGAAGGGACCCTGCGTGGCCCAGAAACGTTGGTAGGATGACAGCGGCCACAACTGTCCGTGGCCGTCTGCAAGTAATCGTTAATGGGACCATTACTTGTGGTTCGGGATAGATTTATTAGCCACCTGTGATTCCTGTGGCAAGGATCCATAGGTTCTTGCCGCAGGAATCACTGGCCCAAGGGTGGGCAACTCTGGCCCTCCAACTGTTGTGGAACTACAAGTCCCATGAGGCACTGCAAGACTGACAGTTACAGGAATTACAGGAATGACTCGCAGAGGCGTGTTGGGATTTCAAGTAAAAGCACAGCTGGAGGGACGTAGATGCCCACCCCAGCCATAACTGCACCATCTGAATGTAGCCCGAGACTAGAAAGCAGGACACAAATGGTGCCTACACATACCTCTAGCAGCATTTCTTCTTCAGCATGGGTGCCCCAAATCCCTGACTGCATAATTGCCATCTTTACTGGTAGCATTGAGGGCTTGAAGGCCAATCATAATGAGCCAAAAGAAACATGGAGGCCGAGGGATAGCAGGGCCAGCATGTGACACTACAACAGTATGCACAGGCATTATTTAGTGTTGAAGCCTATCTGCACTGTGATCACTGATGTGGTTACTTTAAATCTGAGTTCACCCCTCAAACAGACTACTGCTAGATTCAGTTTGTCTCTGCACTCTGAATAATGAAGTTATGAGGCAGGTGGCAAAATGTAAGAAAATAGAAACATTTAATGAACACTGAATGCAGCAAATGCATGTTCACATAGTCTGCATTCTGGCCTATAACATAGGAGGAAGTGTGACACACAATGCTCATGAAAAGGAAGTTGACAAGAAAATGTCCAGTAGTCTAACATGACTAATCAGGATGCTCATTAGCCGCAAACTAAACCACTGAGAGAAACCCTGCATCTGAAGGAAGGGAAGCACGTAGGTTTTAACATTGGTTTGTTTGAAAGAACATGAAAGAACCCCCAGCAGCAATAATGACAACGTTTTTTCTGGGATACGGGATCAGTTCTGTAATTTACCGATAATGAAGTGTATCCTTTGTCCTGCTGGACTAATGCAAAAAAAAAAACTTCCTTTACTGATGCTGTATCCTTCTCACAATGGTGAACTTCTGGCACTGCGTGGGTTAAACGGGTAAAGTCACTTTCCCAGGTGAGTTTGGAAAAATTGAATCGTCAAATCCAGCCCATCTCCCTATACTTGCCTTTGACTGAGCGCTCCTTTCCCTCCGCCGATGTATTATCCGTACAAGCAGCACAACCCTGCGTTCTGTATTTAGAATTTTGCTCGCATATGACGAGGACTTATTGGTCAGAGTGGTCACCGGACCGATGAGTGCTTACCGTTTGCAAGCGGAATTCCGGACCGCAGGCATAATGTGCGTTGCGATCCAGTGTGGTCGGAGGGCGTGGCTACGGTGCCATTCACTTCAATGGCCCACCACGCCCCCTCCTGCCCCACAAAAAAAAAGAGCCAGTCGCAATGTGAGGCAGTACGTTCTGGCCAGAATGGGGCCGAAACGCACTGTATCTGATGTGAACGTGGCCTAACGGCCTTGTCTGTAATAGTGAAGGATCGTGCCGCTCACCGTCGCTCCTTAACTCCTAGAGGGGAATTTATCAAAATTGGAGCAGACAGAATCCGGAGCAGTTGGCCACGGCAACCAATCAGCTTCTCCTTTTCATTTGCAAAGCTTACCTGAACAAACTGAAGAGATAAACTGATTGGCTGCTATGGGCAACTGTTCCAGTTTTGATCAATTCCTTTTTACAAAATGCAAGATGTTCTGTCCCCTGTGAGGATCGGGATCCTGTCATTCATCCGCCCCTCACCCATTCACAGAACTCCTTGCATTGAATACCAGCAGTGATTCCATTCCAAGTCAGTGTAAAGACAGAAAAAAAAATGACAATTGTTGGAGGGGCCTTACCTTTGCAGACTGATTCTTTGCATTCATAGGTGGATTCTTCAAAGCAGCCTGTAGAGCGCCCACCATGTTCCCTGTACACAGCGGTTAAGGAAATCACAGTACAAAAAGAAGAGAATTGAAGGGGTGCTCTCTATATTGCATGCACCTGTAATGTACACTCAATGGAGAGTATGACACATATTACCCATAATCCTGTTCTGTCATCTCTAATCATCCACTGCCCTGAATTCTGATCTATATAGTGCCAGCTGTATTTTCACTTGTAAACTAAAGATTCACATGTCCAGTATGATTGCCATCAACAGGGAATGGCTACCTTGGCTACCAAGTAGGCAGCAGCAGCATTTCAACATCTTCCTGGATTGCCAGTGTGCTTTGTATCGCTTTGCCTTATGCAATGCAATCTCTACATATCCCATCATGCATTGCTTCCAGCCAGCAATGATGATGTTACATTGTTCAGCGTTGTGGACACAAGGAAGTGCGTATTCCCAGGGCCGAGTGAAATTGGGACACTGCATTGGGGAAGAGCATCTTCAATATGTCATTTTACAAATAAAGTGCACCTTGGTTCTCAACTGGTGGGTCGTGACCCAGAACTGGGTCACCGCATGCCTTCCACTTTTCTAGGCGAGAGGATTCTCAGCTTCCCCCTAGGGCAGCACTGTCAGTTCACGTGCCAAGCAGCCATTCATATCCTACTCAGTGCAGAGTGTCAGCTTAAGGTGGCGTGGGCTGGAGCTATGGGCGTCAGGGAGCTCCATCCATACATGCATTGCTTACAGCTTCCTCGCATGTCCTGTAGTGGTGCCTGGACCGGAGTGACATCACATTCTGGCTCCCGGCATCTCTACAGGGCGTGCAAGGGGGGTTGTACAAGCAATGCATTTTCTTTTTGGGAGTGTGTGTGTGTGTGAGAGAGATTGTGTCTGCGGTTATGCGTGTCCATCAGTGTTTTTGAGGGCCCGTTCACACCAGTACAGCGAGTTAATCACGCAGTCCCATGAGATTAACCCATTGTACCATGCAATCGCACCTACTACGCACTCTGGTGTGGGAGGTGCTTTGCATTGTCATTCATTTGCACGGCACCCCAAACGCACCTCCCGCCCACAGTTCAATCGCCCGCACTGAAACGCGCGGTACCACATTGCAGTGCGACATGGGTCACAACTTAACGACCGAGGACAAATGTGGGTCCTGAGGTTACACAGGTTGAGAACCACTGGGGTATACCAAAGTTATGGTCTCCACAAGCGTTTCATTGGACACCAAGACAGATCAGTTACCACACTAAAGCCACATTCACACACACATTCTCTTAACGTGCACTAAACGCAATGAAAACGAGTAACACGCTTGTGTTGCCATTAATTGCGGCCAGGAAGATGCGTGTTTTCCTCCGCATTTGTTTGTGTTAGAACGCGCACAAACACAGAAGCCAAAACCGCATGTCGCAGAATTTGCTTTTTGCCATGCGTTCAGGAGCCCAGTGAACTTCCCGGAACGCCATGGTGTGCATGCGGCCTCAAGGACCGTTCACATTAGCGGGGCTACACTACTCGGTACCACACGCAACCAGGAAGTTCAGAGGTTTTACTCACAAATGTGTGAGCGGCCGTTTATAGCAATTTTAAATGTAAGTGGCTACTTTTTTCTGTTTAATAAAACGTTCGATCGACTACACTATGAGGAGTTCTTGTCCCTTTTATATTTTCTTGATAAAATACTGATTCATGTGGTGAGGACGAGACGACTGTGAGATTATCAACTGTCATCTATGAATACCCTGGTCTGGTGAGCGCGCATCCCAGAGGGGAATTAGACGTGGACACTTCGGTGTGGGATTTTTATCATCATTAACGTGTTGCTGACACTGGAAAATTTCAATTATTTTTGGATTCACATAGAGCTGCAGCTAACGATTATTTTCAAAATCGATTAGTTAGCCGATTATTAAGTTCGATTAATCGGATAAAAAATAAAATACATTTTAAAAAATGGCTCCAGTGATGGGACTTCTAGTTTGTATTGAGATTGCAGTCCATCACAGGAGCAAGCTTGGAGCAGTAGAAGTAAAAAAGATAAAAAAAGTGTGGTGTACCATATAGTGAAATGAAAAGTGTAAAATTATACAGCAATGAATGCAGAATACCACCAGCTATAGAGGAATACAATAAATCCCAGCAATAGTACATTATAGCTGGCGGTATTCTGCATTGCAATGTATAATGTACTATTGCTGGGTGTTGTAGTCCTCTATAGCTAGTGGTATTCGGCATTACACCACTGTATAATGTATTATTGCTGGGATTTGTTGTACTCCTCTACAGCTGGTGGTATTCCTTGATTTGTAGTCCTCTATACAGTGCAATGCAGAATACCACCGCCTATATAGGAGTACAACAAATCCCAGCAAAACATTATACATGCCGTTATATATATATATATATATATATATATATATATCTGTGTATGTATTTTTCATATTTTCACATTTGAAATTGTATATATTTGATCCACCACTGATTCTAATTTTATGCACTCATGCACGATTTAAGACTTATGTTCACAACTATTACGGAGGCTTATGATTATTAACACTCATTCATTTTGCTAACACTGATTTAATTCACTCACGGGTGACTTTGAGCGCTGCACACCCAGTTACACACATTAGCCTGTCTGCTAAAATGCTGTGTTTCCGCAGATGGGCTAGTACAATGTGGCAGCTCCAGCAATGTGCATTGTATTGCACACTGCTGGAGCTGTCACTGTTCACTTCTTTGTTTTTATAACTTTATTTGTAGTGTACAATGTGTACAGTTTATTCAGGTCCCCATACAGCAGTGAGGTGTGCTGCTGTGTGGCGGCATCAAGTGCACTGCAGGGGGGGGGGAGCAGCAATCAGACCCGCATTGTAGTGTGAACATGGTACACACAGAACTATGGTCTTCTATGTGTCCTAACGGTGACCTGTGTTGATTTGGTACAGTAAAACGCAGGTCACTGCCACGTGTGTGAACAGGGCCCTAAAACACAGTGCACACCATGGCGACCGCACTTGCTGCAAATATGAACCATAACCCTCCTGTCCTGCCTAGGAAATCACAACTAAGCTCTAATCTTCAGACTGGATACTTCACATTTGGTTTTCATTCCAAGCGGATTACTCGAGTGCCAGATTTTTAAGCACGCAGCAGCTGAATGTACACACGCGCCACAACGAATAGGGTCCCCCTGTGTTCTATTTTAAGAAAACGAGGCGTATAAGTGGTGCTATCATCTATGCCAGCGAACAGGGAAGGAGCCAACTTGAAAATGCTAAACATGGCTAGATTTCCATCTTCCTGAAGTCTCAAGAACCCCACTTCCTGCATTCCTAAACGGCAAGCAAGACACGGCATGCCTTCTCCACAGCAGCTGGAACACTGTGTGCCTAGACATGACACACTAAGGTGTGTGTACAACCACAGAGCAAAGCATGGACGGAGCTACACAACACGTCATGCAGATCAAAAAACATTCCGCCTATTGTCTGATGCTCCCAGGAAAGATTACACAAAGCTTACACACACACACAGACGCTTTGGAATAACAACCTCACAAACACACAACATATATCAAACGATCTATACTGGGAAGGTTGTACGCATTCATTACAAGCTTGAGATACCAAAGTCCCCCACCCCGGAGCACATAGAGACATACGGAAAGCAGAAGTAGGCTGCAGTGCCGTCTACAATGCTTCCTCTTTACACTGAGCAAACGTGTCTCTGAAGACATGGCCGGTACCAAGGAGCAGCAATTCCGGAGCCAGGCTGTCCAATCCAGGAGCAGCAATTCCGGAGCCAGGCTGTCCAATCCAGGAGCAGCAATTCCGGAGCCAGGCTGTCCAATCCAGGAGCAGCAATTCCGGAGCCAGGCTGTCCAATCCAGGAGCAGCAAGATTTGGTTTCAGGAGCCCGCTCCATTGACCATGACTGGAGGAAACCTCAATGCTTAGGAGCTGGTTGTCATTTTTAAGGCGCATTGGCGACCTGGGATTTGTCCGGTCCTTGTGCAGTGACCAACAACCAACCGGATGTCAACGTTATCCAGGTGATGGCTCTCAGAGCAAGCAAGTCACCTGCACACAAGACTTACCCTATAGCAACGCCCTGCACTCATCTATACAAACATAGGCAGCAGTGCCGGACAAAGCACAGGAGCCATTTCTACATATACAACGTATGTCAACCTATATAAAGTGGCCATCACACACAATGCACACCTCTAGACACTATAGGTATATGTGCCCACACACATAGGGTACACCTATAGAATGTCCTCCATCTCACTCACACACCTATAGTGTCTTCCATCACACACACAGGGTACACCTATAGCGGGTCCTCCATCACACACATAGTACACCTATAGAGTGTCCATCACACACACACACAGGGTACACCTATAGAGTGTCCTCCATCACTCACACACAGGGTACACCTATAGCGGGTCCTCCATCACACACACAGGGTACACCTATAGAGTGTCCTCCATCACTCACACACCTATAGAGTGTCTTCCATCTCACACACACAGGGTACACCTATAGCGGGTCCTCCATCACACACACACACACAGGGTACACCTATAGAGTGTCCTCCATCACACACACAGGGTACACCTATAGAGTGTCCTCCATCACACACACAGGGTACACCTATAGAGTGTCCTCCATCACACACTCAGGGTACACCTATAGAGTGTCCTCCATCACACACTCAGGGTACACCTATAGAGTGTCCTCCATCACACACTCAGGGTACACCTATAGAGTGTCCTCCATCACACACTCAGGGTACACCTATAGAGTGTCCTCCATCACACACTCAGGGTACACCTATAGAGTGTCCTCCATCACACACTCAGGGTACACCTATAGAGTGTCCTCCATCACACACACAACGTGTACACCTATAGAGTGTCCTCCATCACACACACACACAACGTGTACACCTATAGAGTGTCCTCCATCACACACACAACGTGTACACCTATAGAGTGTCCTCCATCTCACACACAACCTGTACACCTATAGAGTGTCCTCCATCACACACACAACCTGTACACCTATAGAGTGTCCTCCATCACACACACACACACAGGGTACACCTATAGAGTGTCCTCCATCACACACACAGGGTACACCTATAGAGTGTCCTCCATCACACACACAGGGTACACCTCTAGAGTGTCCTCCATCACACACACAGGGTACACCTATAGAGTGTCCTCCATCACACACACACACACACACACACACACACACACACACAGAGTGTCCTCCATCACACACTGTCCCAGTTTGATATACACACTCATCCACACCTATAAGCCTGACCTACTTACCCCGGCCCAGAGCTCCCCTCCCCCATACACACCGTGTATCAGTGCGGTACACTCCCACCCACACCGGCACACAGAAGGATATCCCCGGATAGCTCCGTCCACTTCCCCCTCGTCCGGTCCCTGCTGTCCCTCTCCGGCCTCCTCCTCGTCAACGAACTTGTTCTCATCATACTCGTCCACATCCACCCTCCGGAAGCGAGCGGGCACGACATTCTTCGCCATCCTGTACCGGAGCACCGTGCAGCAGGCAGGGAGCGGCCAGCCTCAGTGCGCATGCGCAACGGCTTCCGCTCTGACTGCCGGCTTCCTGTCAATGAGTGTATGGGCTGACATCTGCCCGGGGAGGAGGAGGAGGAGGCGGCTGCCCTGTGGTGGGTGCTGAGGGCTGTACTACACATCTCCAGCTTTTTATAATATTCATTATTATTGAACTGCAGGGGCTAAGCTCATTTATTTCACACAAGGAAATGACATGCAGACTAAACCTTTTATATTTTGTAGTGTCTCAGTTTTGTATAAAGTGAGGAGGGGTTAGAACTTCTGTTTTTTTTTTATTGCATAAAGATTTTTTATTGAATTTGATCATTTTTATCCATGTGTACAAACATTGAGCGTGCATGTTCATACCGTGCAACTCCAGCTGTGCTGAAACTACAAGTCCCAACATGCCTCTCTCTCTGGGGCTGACAGACTCTTGCAATGCCTTATGGGATTTGTAGTTCCACGATAGCTGGAGTGCCGAGGTTGCCTACCCATGGCATAAGCTATTGTTCATACTACCCCTATAGCCATTTCTTTGCAGACACCGCCACCTCCACCCAGGTCTGTTTATAGGGGGGTATAGGCCGCCCTCCTGTACCGCCTCCAGGCCTCAGCAGCAGAGCCCAGGACAGCCTCAGTGCAACATCATACTGGGCCCGCCAACATCATTTCTAATGGCGGTGTTCTATCAAACTTTGTGACTGCGTTAGAATGTGAGACCGGTGACGTGGTCACACATTTTAATGCAATCCTGCCCAGTTTTTCGGCGGTGGAATGTGTGACCGGTCATGTGGTCACACATTTCAACGCAATCCTGCCCACTTTTTCGGCGGTGGAATATGTGACCGGCAAAAGGAGAAGAATTCCAACGGTTTCTCAGCTGTTCCAGGGCAGATCGTCATCGCACAAGGTACGTGGAGGAGAACCGATCTGCCCTGGAACAGGTGATCGGTCCCGAAATGTAATAACCTGGCCTTGGGGCGGCAGGTGGAGTAAATCCGGCCCTGCCTGCACATACCATGTGCGATGACGCTCTGCCCTGGAACAGCTTAGAAACTGTTGGAATTCTTCTCCTTTTGCCGGTCACATATTCCACAGCCGAAAAAGTGGGCGGGATTGCGTTAAAATGTGTGACCACGTGACCGGTCACACATTCCAAACCAGTCACAATCTTTGATAGAACAGCGGCCCCCGGAATCCTGCAGTAAACTGGATCGCCAAACTCCGGAGGAGAGGGAGAAACTCCAGGACCCGCCAGACCAGCTGCTGATTGGAGGAGGCGTGGACTGGGGGCGGGGACTGTCTATTTAATTGTGCGATATGTATGTGTCCGGAGCCGGAAGGACATCTCCAGGAGCGATAGGCAATCATAGTGATCACTACTATTTGAACTCTCACCTGTAATGTTTCTCCTCTTTGAGAAGAAGAAGATACATTGGGGGACATTTCTCAATTCTGTCACATGGCAAAGCAATGCTTAAGAGGAGCAGGGGGACATATCTATTACAAGGTAACAGCTTGATTCCTAAATTCCTCCCTCGGCTACTCTAAAGTCACATTGCGACAGAATAAAACCAGACCCCGGCCACTTCTTAAAGCAGGCGTCGGCAACCTCGGCACACTAGCTGTGATGAAATCCCAGCATGCCTCTGTCCCTGGGAGTAATGCCTGTGGCAAGGTATCATTCTCCTGAAAATACAAAGATATGTACAGTTTCGTTAACACATGCCCCATCATGCCTCTGCCTCTGGAAATCATGCATGCGGCTGACAGAGTCTTGCAATGCCTCATGGGATTTGTAGTTCCACGATAGCTGGAGTGCCGAGGTTGCCTACCCATGGCATAAGCTATTGTTCATACTACCCCTATAGCCATATCCTCCTCCAGCTCCATCTGCCAGCCTCCTGATTTACATATGTAAATAGTGACTTTCTTAAAGTCGTCATTTACATATTAATAGATATGTGGCAGCATCTGGCTTCATGATAAGTTGCTCTGATCCCAGTTATTGCATTGTGGGATGGGTACAAGGGGGTATGCACATTTGCCTCTACTAGGAGATTTGATGGAGTTCTGGAGGGGACATAGCTGAGGGCAAAGTGCCAAATGACAGCTTATAACTAAAGGCATTTTTTGTTTAATTTTGGAATGAGTGGTGAGGGGTTAGAACCGTTGTCCAGTGTGTATTCCTATCTATGTACCTGTTAGGAAAATTCACTCTCTCTAATTATTATTACCCTGATCACCAATGTCACCAAGAATAAGAATGAGGGTAAATCCAAAAGTTTGAGTTGTCACCAGAACAGGAATAGAGGGGAAACTGTCCAATCGGGAAACTTGACACGAGTAGGGATATCCTTCATATTTGAAAGCTATCTTCTCACTTACTGTTGGGTCTACAGGACAGGAAGTAAAGTGAAATCTCCCTAATAGGACACAGATGGCAAACAAAATACATCCTGGGGCTGAACTAGAAATCAGAGGGCCCCATAGCACAATTTTGTATAGGGCCCTTTGATTTCTAGTTATACCCCTTGCAGAGCCCACTTGAGATCCCACACAGCCCACCAGGGTCACCCTCAGGTGGGCTGGTCACACTCCTAACCTGTCCGCCTCCTCTTCCTCCACGCTCGCTGATGGGCCCCACCTCCTCCTCCGTCGCCGGGCCCGCCTCCTTCTCCGTCACCGGGCCCCGCCTCCTTCCCTGCTGTCGGCCATGGGCCCCTCCTTCTCCTCCCCTGCCGGGTCCGGCCTCCTCCCATTGACTCAGCTGGCGGTTCTGGAGACGAACGTGCTGCTGCACAGATTACGGTCTTCTTCAGAGCCGCCAGTGAAAGCCACCAGCAGAGGATGCCATAGCGACCCAGGCGGCCACTCGGCATCTGGCCAGGCCCCCCCTGTGCCCCGGGCCCCATAGTGGCCGCCTGGGTCACTATGGCGATTGTTACGCCACTGCTAACATCGTTTTCAACCCTCTCTTATCCTATCCAAAATGAAAAAAAAGGTTTTGACTTTCGATATACCTAAGTTGTCAGCTACCAGAAGAAGTCGAGTTCCTCTGCAAAGGATATAGAAGATATTAAAACTATACAGAAACAGTTGGAACTGCAGTAGAAATACAGATTGAATGTAATATAGTTTTAAGTCAATTAAACCGCAGCTTCCAGTTATAAATCAGAGTGCATTCAAAGCCTATAAATCCTCCTAACCCAATAACCCGTACACTATCAGGACATTCACTATATGAAATCAATTGTAATGTCATCAGGCAAGAGTCTTCATTATTTTAGTGAGCTGTTACTATCTTATCATTCAGGGAAGGGCAGGAGGCAGCGGTCTAAAGGTAATTCTCGGACTGGATAGTTACCATGCAAATCATACTAAGGGAAAACTCCTAACATAATAATAGCATATATTATTTTTACTCAAGCATTAAAGTGGACCTTTACCCATATCTTTAAAATAACAAGAAACACACCTTTAGAAATGTTTAGTAATAACAATCTACAAACACATACTTCTAGATAAGAACCGGCTTTGTATATCTTTGCACACCTTATTTCTCTTTTCTTCTGACACTGACAATGTTTACTAAGGGAAGATTACTAGCTCTCCTTTTACTTCCTTGATTTCTGGCACATGTGACTAGGACATGTGACCATGCACATCATCTCAGGGGAGGAAAATGCCTTTCCCTCAGATGAGATTTCCCAGCAATGCTCTGCTGATGACAAGGCAATCACAGTGTGCATTGCTTTGGCAAACTGAAGCCATTTTGCTTTTTCAAAGCAGGAAGTGAATGCTCTGCAAGTGTAAGTATTTCAAAATCACAGCATTTTACACCTGACATGTCTATGTTATTATTATTCATTATACATACAGGGATGCATTGGTAGAATTAGATTTTTGAGTGTAAAGGTCGGCTTTAAATGTCATTAAACATTGTCATTCCATTTCAGTCTGCAACAAGCAGACTACCTGGTACTGCCAAAAAAAAAATAAGAAACTGCAACCATGGCAAACAGGGCCGTTTCTATAATGAGGCAGCCTGGGTCCCTTGTTGATAATGGCTTGCTCTTGAGTGTCCCGGTTTTATTTTCTTGCAGTGTTTTTTTTTTCTTCTTCTGGTGCCTTTCTCTCCATTGATTGTCTTTTCCGTTTTGGTTATTGTTCTATGATACCTACAATATTATTTAATTACAAAATATGTGCATAGTGTATACTTTACCAAAAAATTGCCGCGAGGTACTAAAGTGTTCGGGTTTGGCTTGAAGAAAAGGTGGCAACCCTAGTCCCCTGGGAGGCAGCAGGTACAGCGGCATGGCTGCACAATGTTTGCAGTTTGCCTGTCGCCCCTTTTCAGGCCAGAGCGTCCCAGGTTGTTAAGAACCAGATGGGGAGATGTGTAAGGGCCATACACATCTCCCCGCCCAGGTCTTAGCCCCCTGGGATGCTCTAGCCCAGCTTCTGGCAATCAGTGACGTCAGTGAGCTGGGCGGGATGCCAGGCGGAGCTGGAGCCAGAGCTGGGCAGTGAGATGATCCACCCCCCACCCCTTAGCATGCACCACCAGCACACGCAGCTTTCTCCCAGAACGTGCACAACTAGCATCCTCGCTCCACCCCCCCTGGCCCCTGCTGGCAGTGAAAAGGTAGGGACACTCCTGATGGCAAAGATAATAAGGAAAGAAGGAAGGCCATCAATCTGGTGCAATCATAGACACTCCATCGGGTTTGAGAAAGAGGGCTCACCCCCAAAACTCTGGAGTGGAATAGAGCCAGAGGCGCAAATGTGCGCCATCTTCCCCAGTCTGAAGTGATGCAGATAAGAGCTGCACTCCATACAGCTCTGTGATCACAGTAAGTACAGTGGTGCTCATAGTGACAACGAATGGCTCCGTGTAGATCCACAGGATGATAGAAAAAAACTCCCCATCCCTCAATCATTCAAGGGGCAAATTTCACATGGGTCATAAAGCCAACGTCTCAGGGCCACGCAGGGTCCCTTCCTCAAGGCAAAATAGTGTGTTAGGCTGCAGAGAGACCACTGCTTCCACAAGCGGAGCAAGGGTCCTCCTCTGCAGCATATTGGCATGAGACTTGATTTTCTACAATCTCAATACAAATGAGTAAACTAAACGTGAGATTGTAGTCCATCACGAGAGCGAGCTTGGTGCGGTGGCTACTTTACAACACACACAGGGACCATGGGGAACAAAAGTAGCCACCATCCAGAAGGAAGGACCAATTCAGAGATTATCTGAAGATCTACGGCTAAGTGATACATAAATAAACTATGTTTTTCTTAATGGCTAAGGCAGGGTCGTAACTGGAAATCACAGGGCCCAAAAGCAAAAAAAAGTACCTGCCTCCAGAACACATTCTGCACCCTTGCTTGCTCTGACGTCAGAAGAGATCACTACGCCGCTTACAGCTGCAGAGCCCGCCATAGACCCTGCACACCCCCGGCCTACTTCACCTCTGCCATAGGAGAGAGGTGCTACTGGGCCCCGGCATCCTTCTCTTCCACTGCTGCCGGGCCTCGACCTTCTCCACCTTTGCTGCCACACCAGACCGATGCTGCTGGGCCCCCGGCCTCCTCCATCGTCGCTACCGGGCCGGCACTGTTAAGCCCCAGCCTCCTAAATTTCTGCTGCTGGGCCCATGGCCTCCTGACCGGCCCCCCTTTGCCCCGGGCCCAAAAGGGGGTAGTTACGCCATTGGGCTAAGGTACTTGAATGCATTTTAAGCTTTAACTCCTGAGTTTAGTGTCACTTTAACACCGTATTGTAGCACCAGCTAACCATCGCCAATAACGTGCACACTGTGGTGTGCATGAGCCCTAAAGGTGAACAGACATGACTTGATCCTTGCGGATGATGCAACTTATCCCAATTTAATTAGTTAAAAAATTGGCCTTGTGGAATTCAGTTTTTCTTGATATGATTATCAAATGATCAGATTGAAGAGTGTTTGGGCTTGTAAAAAATTTTTTACGGAATACCTTGAGGCTAAACACCATCTGCTGAACTCCACATTGAAATCACAGGTTGCCTATGCCTGAAATGTTTACAGGCTCTATCTACATTACACTGATTTGGAAAGAGCAGTCTATAGTTATCAGCAGCCTGCACATTTAACCCTCCCACTCATGTACAAGGCTTGCCATTTTACACAGTAAGTTAATCATTCACAATGTGGTGAACAGCTTAACGCACACCAGTGTAGGAGAATGCTTTCTGTCGCCTTTGATCAGACAGTGGCTTCTTTTTGTAATTAAAACACACCTACTGTATATGCACAGAGCAAGCAGCTATTTTGTGATATTAGGTCACCTGGCCTTGATGTCAAGTAACTCAAACTGTAGTGATGTCTGAGTGAATTTAAAGACTGCCCTAAATAAAGCAATTGCTGCATATGGTGGTCGGTGAACAACAATATGTATAAGGAGTTCCTGTATGAATGGTGATGGTACAGTGGTTAGGTTGAGTTGGGATAGGTTGATAACTTCCTTTAGCCTAACCGAAGATCCGTACCCCAGTATGAACAGGTGCTGGAGGAACAGTCTATGGAGCCTGAATATTGCACATGTGTTCCTCTGATCATTGTTGCAATGCTTTGCAGGCACCAATGCAAAAATATATAAATGCACAGTTTTGTTTGACACATGCGTGCATGTATTATTTTTTTTGCAAAAAGAGGACTATGCCTATAAAGTATTTTAGTTTGCTAAAAGAACAGTGTATCACAGGGGTGGGCAACTCCAGCCCTCCAGCTGTATTGGAACTACAAGTCCCATGAGGCATTGCAGTTACAAGCATGACTCCCGGAGGCAGTTAAAGTACAGCTGCAGGGCCGGAGTTGTCCACCCCTGCTGTATCATAAACATTTGCCATGCTTTTTTCACCAATTTTTTAAAATCCTCTTTTGCATCTGAGTGCTGCTGATCTTTTCCAGCCTCTTTCAGCCATTACTGTCCACAACTACCTGCTACAGTATCAAGTACACATCATTGCTCTGGACTGGTTTACTGATAGTGACAACAGTGAATCATGCCAGTGCAATATGGCTGCTTTTAGTTTTCACCAAGAGTAAGCATATTATGGGGTGACAATGCAGAAACACAATTGGGAGACAGTTGTCACCCCATAATAGGAAGTGCATGAACAAGGATCTTTATGGTAAGACCACTAGGTGTTACATTGACTAAAGCTGCAGATTTAAAACCAGTGAAAGCAACTTTTGAAATTACATCAAAAAGTTAAAACATATTTGTGATTTTTGAGATTGGGTTTAGATTACTTTAATACATTCAGGGGATGCAGTCATGTTGTCTACTTTTTTCCACCTCAGTGACAGGCTTGGTGGGGTTGGGAAAGGGAGCAGGTGGTGCCCACTGCCTATCTTTGTGGTACCATGCTGCAGTACAATCAGTTGCAGCAGTGCCTTACCCTGCACAATGAAAGATACCCCCTACTTCCCCAAGGATAGACTGTGGGTGCATGACATATTTTTAGGTTGATTCTCATTGAGTGCAATGGGCAGCTTTTCATCATTACTACAAACATTCTAAAACATGCTGGCTAGACCCCCTTCCTTCTTTCCCACCAAGAAATTACACTCCATGTCTGATTGTGCCCCAGGCCAGGCCCGGCGCTACCGCAAGGCAAGTCAGGCGGCCGTCTGAGGGCGGAAAAAACAGGGCATTTTGACAAGTACTTGTACTTGCCAAAATGCCCCGATGTTTGCGCTATGTAATTTTTTTCACTTACCTTCGGTGCGGGAGAGCAGCGGCGAGTCAGCGCTGGTCCGTTGGGAGGAGCTCCAGGTGGGGTCCTAATTTAGCTGGCCGGCGACTGCCAGAGGATCCCGACACGCGCGGCACCTCTGGCAGTCGCTCGGCAAATGCACATTGCCTGTGTAGGCAAGAATCCTAGCACCAGCACTGCCCTCAGGCTCCTCCCAGCAGCCCCAGTGACGGTTCAGTCCGTCACAGTGCCGAGTGGGGGGGGGCGCAAAAATGCACATTGCCTGTGTAGGCAAGAATCCTAGCACCAGCACTGCCCCTGGCTCCCTCTTGGCCACTATGAACATCCTCAATTGACGTTGGGCCTCCTTATTCTTTTTGCTCCCCGTCCCAAAGTGCAAACAGTGTGCCTGATTTACTAACCACATGCATGTATGGAACTTCAGTGATGTGTCAACAGAGAGGCTGAACAAGCCAGCCTTGTATTCAAAGTATTTTCTAAGCAACCTGCGATATGCAAAGACACACGCACATCAATTATAGCATGCTTACAGCAAATTCACCAACAAAATGTGGTTCGCTATGGAGTGTAAGCTACAGCAAATGTTGTATAGAAGGTAGTACACTAACTGCAACATGTGAATTGAGCAGGAATGGGTTTTTTAGCAGATAGGAATTGTATTTGCTAGGTATAATTACATCTGCACACTCATGTGAACCCACGCTACAAGTGTACCAGTTATAAACAGTATACAGCCATATCTCTCCAATCTTGTGAAGTTCCCTTTAGTAAATCAGTCCTCTATCAATCCTCTAGTAGCAGAGAATTGCCAGAATAGCTTTAATACTTCCCTTAATCACCACTAGGTGGCATAACATGTTCAGAATATGTGTCTGCATTTTGATACTCAAACACCCCAGAATCTGCTGCCTACAGGGTTTCCAATATCATATTAATGTTCTGGGGTCTAGTTAACCATTTTTTTCACCCATGATTCATCCAAATTTCAAATCCAATAAATTAGAAAAATATATAAATTGTAGGAGAAAACACTTAATAAATAGACCCCGAAAGTGTATCTAAGGCTACATTTACCCTAGCACTTCTGAGTTTGCATTACTTAAACCAAAGAAAAATGATCTGGGAGATATAAACAAACTTCCTAGATCCAGTTTTCCTCTGCGTACATGTACCTGCCTGTAGATGCATTTACATGCTTTTAGAGAATCTACTCCACCCTGAGCGCACAGAATTCTGTTTTATACAAATAGAGTTAAAATGAATGCACATAAACACAGGGAAAGGCAGTTTGAATGATATCAAGAAAAATCATTATAGGCCTTTTTATGTGTTTAGAAATATAATTTTTCTTCTGAATATTTGTTTACGTCAGTGTGAATGGCAATTTTTATGGCCACTCAATGGAGATGAGGAGCATGTGTTTTTGGCATTATTAGCCCAAAACAAATGTTTACAAATATTCACATAGCCCACGAATTGTTTATAAATAGATTATAAAGAGACCCCTTAGCATTTTGCATGGGTGAACCGGGGGGTGTTTACCTGTGAATAAGCACAACCTTGCACTTTCACGCATGGTCTTCTTTAAATGGCTGTTGGAAAATTCCACTGTGGCATAATTATTCTTTGGAACCAATGTGGCATTTACATGCACAGTAACACTTGCCTAGTGTATGGCAATGCCCTCTACCCCTCATTCCCCAGTGTCACCTTCATGTTGGGGAACATCAGGGACCAGCCAGCAAAATCAATCCAGGGTTTATCTGAGTTTGGTCAGTCAATGGGTCAGTCAATATTCTCCTATCCAACAGTTTTTATCTGGATCAAGCAATGATAACCTTTTGTCCCTGGGTACCGCAATGTAACCTGCACCATTACAGCAGGCATCCTAAGGAAGTGACTAAAGGTGTATTTCAAGGTGTATTGTTTAGCAGTGCTCACTATAACCTCCATTTTTAAAATATATTTTCTTACCGGATTACAGAGGCTTCTTAGATAAAATGTAGAAATATACATCCTACACTTGTGTCCAAAGAATAGGCCAAATATTTGTCCGTTTCCGGACCTGTGATTAGAACTTGTGGTGTGTTGCTGTTAAAATGTATAATAATGTGAAGGTTAAAAAGATATAGCATATCACAAATATATTACATGTAAAAACTGTAAACATGTAATCATAGAGTTTGAAGGCGCTATTTATAGGATTGGGGCCTATATCCGGAGAAATACGTAATAACCTCCAATTGTGTGGGTGAAACCCTAGGAGGTCCTGGGTAGGATCCCACAAATGTTCATAGCTATATTCCCAATCTCACCTGCCGTCAGCGTATTTACTTATATAAATGTTATACACTGGCTGTCTGGTTCTCATCATTTCATCTTGCATCAGATTAGACTGAAAACATTTTGTAAAATTCAGTAATATTACCTTTGGCATCACATTGAGTGATTTGTCAGTAAAAACATAGTAAGAATTGGCAGTACTGCATGTGTTGGAATCATGAACATGTTTCATGATGGGGTTACTGTGCAACAGGTAAGTGGGTGAATCTGCAGCCAGACAGGGGTCATGTCAATAATTGCTTTTATACTATGTGGGTGAAAGATCACGGTGCTGCAACAGGTCAGCAGATTTTGCTTCATGGACAAGGATAGAGTGAGACTATCAGGGTTATTCACAAAAGGGTGAAGAGTTTGGAGAAGGCCGGAGAAGTGAACAATCTAGGACAACATAGCTGATTTGGAAAAATTATCAGATTCAGCTCACTTTCCAAATTAGCTATGTTGTCCTAGATTGTTCACTTCTCCTGCCTTCTCCAAACTCTTCACCCTTTTGTGAATAACCCTGTATGTGTTTGGAGGGGTAAGTTAAGTGTTAGAAAAGAATTGGTGAATATGCCCTAAGCATCAGGTTAGGCACTCCAGCTGTAGTGAAACTACAAATCCTGTCAGTCTTGCAATGCCTCAAGCAACTTGTAGTTACACAACAGCTGGAATGCCAAGCTTGCCTACCCCTGGGTTAGTCATGTTTAGGTCTGATTCACACCTAAACAACAGCGTTTTTATGCATAAAAACGCAAATTCTTTTGCTGCACGTTTTTACGTGCGTCTAGGCGCATACACTAAATAAGCGCATTCTTACGAGCTTATTGAGACACACTAAAGTAAAGAGACAAAATGCACGCATACGCAAAACTAATTGCAATGGGTGACGGGAGGACGCTAGTTTGTGCCCTCCCATTACCCTTAGGAGAACTATGGGGAAAAGCCCTAACCCCATAGTTCTCCTTTAAAGCACAGCAAAGTTGTGAACTCGGCCTAAGAGAGGAATTCCCTTCACTATTGTAGAGATTCCCTCTCAACAACTGTTGTCTCCAGGACAGGAAGTGAAGTAAAGTCTCCCTAATGGACACAAACAGAGAGCAAAAAAATAAACTGAGCATAGTTTTAACCCTTCCCTACCTTATTCATACCTAAAAAGATGGTTTTGTCAGTATATGCACTTTAAGTTCAGCACTTCAAATAGGATCTTGTTGAGCAGGGTTGCCAGCTGCTCACCATGAATGACAGGATCTCAGGTAAGTTGAAATTTTAGGAACAAGCACAGTCAAGACGCTGGATTCATATATTCAGAAGATCAGTCAGAATGTGATAAAGCACAATGGCTCTGCTGAGGCTGCTCTCTACAAAAATGGGACGTCCCACATACAAGGGAATCCGGGATTGAAGATATATGCATATATACAGTCCAATGAGAGCGCGAAACAAGATAGTATGCGGGTCCAAAAACGTTTGATTTTTGCCACCCTCTTTTTTTTATTCATCAAGATAGTGTTTATCAGTGAAGAACAGAGTTTCTTATGTTTTCTGAGCATCATACAACAAACAAACAGAAAAACAGTAAAGCATAAAAAGTGCAGTATATGGAACAAGAAGAATTAGAGAAGACAATCCTCAATCCACTTGTTACAAATATAGACTTGGGGCATAACCTTGAGATACAACATTGTGGTATATATTATAATTACATGAACAAGGGTGTACATACAGTTTAATTGTGAATGAGCCGTACATTCAATAAAACTTACTTTCTTACTATAAATCATGGACTATTTGCTGCCTGGTTTTCATCTCTTCTTGCATCAGATTAGACTGCAAACAGTTTGCACAATACAGTAATCTTACCTTTGGAATCACATTGATGTTTATCAGTACAAAAAAAAAGACTATGCTGGTTGTGTCAAATCATGAACATTCTTTATGATGGGGTTACTGTGCGACAGGTAAGTGGGTGAATCTGCAGCCAGACAGGGGTCATGTCAATAGTCAGTACTATTCTATGGAGGTAAGAGATCAAGGTGCTGCAATGTAGCAGCCGGGTTACAGTGCATGAGGTGACCTGAGGATCTAAACAGACAGACGAGAGTACATGTTGCCATACACGGACTGTTTTATGGCAGTGATATGGCTGTTCAGAACATCGGTATTATTAATAAGTAATTGTGGGAGTTATTGAGAACCAGTAATTAATACTAAATAAGGGGCAAATTCTGATATCTAAAGATTGTACCATTTTCTGTATTAAAAATTCAGCCTGGACTGTCTACAGACCTGCAGAACTGGGAAGAACAGGCAGTCAAAACATTTCCCACCCTCCACAGGGATGATTAAAGTATAGGTAAAGTTTCAAACAAAGTGTTCTTATCTTTTTTTTCCCCTATCCCACTGTGCTAACCTAGCACATCTTCCCCCTTTCCAGATGCATACTCACCTTGCAGTGTTCCCTGTGGCCTCCAGGATTTGTCCAGGGGGCCATCTCCCGAGCTTCTCCCACCTTGGGAGACAGTTTCATAGAACCCAGACTATCCACAGACCAGCAAAACTAGGACGGGGAGGCAATAAAAGTTCTGTCCACCTTACACAGAGATGCTTAAGGGCTAAGTGAACTTGCAAACAAAGTGTGCTTATCATTTCCCCCATCCCTCTGGGCTAACATATTTCCCCCCCTTCCCAGATGCATACTCACCTTGCAGTTTTCTCCATGGCCTCCAGGGTTTGTCCACCGGGGTCATCTCCTGAGCATCTCCCACCTTGAGAGATGGTCTCATTGAGCACTAGACAGTCCCTTTAGAACGCTCTTGCTTTATGGGTTTATATGAGACCATATAAACCCATATACTGCATATAAACACATAGAAAACCATATTTACATATGAACCCATAGACAGCACCATAGGAAAGTTCTTGCTTTTCTATGGGTCCATATAAACCTATATAAACCCTTATTTCCATATGAATCCATGGATGATCCCATAGGAAAGCTCTTGTTTTCCTATGGGACCATTAAAACCCATATAAACTCATATTTCCATATAAACCAATGAACAGTGCATTAGTAAAGCTCTTGTTTTCCTATGGGACCATATAAACCCATATTTCCATATGAACCCATGGGCATACCCATAAGAAAGCTCTTGCTATCCAATGGAACCATATTAACCCATATTTCCATATAAACCCATGGACAGTCCCAAAAGAAAGCTCATGCTTTCCTATGGGACCATATAAACCCATATTTCCATATAAACCCATGTAACCCATATAAACCCATGTAACCCACACAACCCCATATTTCTACATACACCCATATTATTATGTTAATGAA
>NW_017306320.1:2412017-2465713 GCF_000935625.1 Nanorana parkeri | reverse complement strand
AAAAAGCAGAATACACATCAGCTTTAAATATTACATTTTTATAGAGGTCAATACTTCATACCCGAAGGGGGAACACGTTGGGAAGAAAGAAGAAGTTAGGGATTTGGCTCCAGAAGAGGAACAAGTTAGGAGGAAATTAAATAAAAGTGAGGTCATCCAGTACTGGCGGAACTAGCAGGGTCGAAGCGGTCGCAATTGTGACCAGGCCCTGGCATTCCACCTGTTGGGGGCGGGGCCCAGAGAGGAAGAAGGGCCCCCCATAGCCCCATAGCATGTATGTGAGGCTGTGCAGGGCTGGAGAGGCTGTGCACTGATCTGTCCCTTGTCCAGCAGAATATGTTGCAGGCAGTACATTCTGCTGTGTGGGAGAGGACCCTCTCCACCTCTTAGTCCCGCCCCCTAGCCGCCGTGACAAGGAAGGTGCTGCAGGAGTCAGGTGAGTTTGCTGTGGGTAAAGGCTGGACCAGAAAGGGGGGGGCGGGGGGGGGGAGAAGCTGGTGGTATTCAATTATCATTACTATGTATTGCTGGGACTTGTGGTCCTGCGTAGCTGGAGGTATTCTGCATTGCTGTATATTCATTATACAGCAATACAGAATAGTCCCAACTATGCAGGACCACAAGTCCCAGCAATATATTATATTAAGTAGGGATGCATCAGTGCCAATACCGGGCATTTTCACGAGTACTCATAAAAATGCCCCGGTACTAAACGCAGATATTGGCACTAAATATTTAAACTCAGCGATTGCAACCTAAATGAGGAGGGAGGGGGGGGGTGTGCAACAACAAGGAAGAGAGCACCTCCCTGAAATGATGGCAGATAGCAAAGAAGGCATAGGAATGAATAGCTAGATTGCTATTGGCTATTTCAATTTGCAATAGCAGATTAGCTATTGCACGCGCCCTCTGCTGCTGTCAGTCAGTAGAGGAGGACCTCATGAAGGGCTTCAGGTCCATCTCTACTGATTGACAGCAGCAGTGGGCGAGTGCAATAGCTAGTCTGCTATTGGCTATCGCAATGGGAGCTGGTACGGGTACTCCTAGAATGAGATCCTAATAGGTTGGACTTGATGGACTAATGTCTTTATTCAACCTCAAATACTATGTAAATTGAAATAGCCAATAGCAATCTAGCCATTCATTCCTTTGCCGTCTTTTTTTTCTGACTGACAGCGGCCCTGATATCACAAAAAGAAAAAAAAACAGATAGCAGGGAATGGTTTACTCTGCTAGATAAAGCAGAGTAAACCTTTCCGGGAGAAAATCTTTCTCTCCTGGGTGTCCGGGAGCCGCTATCTTATAGCCGGAGACTCCGGGAACATCTGCGCTTGCTGGGGACCTTGGCAGCCTTCCTGCTAACCACACGGTGCCTGTTTATAGTGCCTTTCCATGGCGGTGGGGGGTTGGGTGGGGGCCCTTCATGGTTTCTTGCACCGGGCCCCTTAAGTTTCTAGTTACTGTTCTGTCATCAAGGATGGTATGACGTCCATAGAAATAGCAGGCGTACTAATAATTGAGCCCTGGGATGTAATATCTCAAAGTGGACACTAGGTGGCATATGGGGTTTCTGGAAGTGCACAGGAAGCTCTTACACCGCCATGTTTGTGGAGGGCTACCCAGCTCCATGGAGAGAGGGCGCTCTGGGCATTCCTCGCTAGTGACAGGGGGCGCTCTGGGCGGCTGCTGTCGCTTTGAGAGGCGACCGGGAGGAGCAACCCTGACACCGCCGGCTTCAATATCTTCACCCAGCACGGTGAGTGTCACTGACAGGCATAGTATATATGTGTGAGTATACACTGCTATAGTACTGATCACTGTGTGTGTATACACTGCTATAATACTGATCACTGTGTGTGTATACACTGCTATGGTACTGATCACTGTGTGTGTGTGTGTGTGTGTGTGTGTGTGTGTATGCACACTGCTATGGTACTGATCACTGTGTGTGTGTGTGTGTGTGTGTGTGTGTGTGTGTATGTATACACTGCTATGGTACTGATCACTGTGTGTGTGTGTATACGCTGCTTTAGTGCCGATCACTGTGTGTGTGTGTATACACTGCTATGGTACCGATCACTGTGTGTGTGTATGTATACACTGCTATGGCACTGATCACTGTGTGTGTGTATACGCTGCTATGGTACCGATCACTGTGTGTGTGTATGTATACACTGCTATGGTAACGATCACTGTGTGTGTGTATACACTGCTATGGTACCGATCACTGTGTGTGTGTGTATACACTGCTATGGTACCGATCACTGTGTGTGTGTATACACTGCTATGGTACCGATCACTGTGTGTATGTATACACTGCTATGGTACCGATCACTGTGTGTTGTGTGTGTGTGTGTGTGTGTATGCACACTGCTATGGTACTGATCACTGTGTGTGTGTGTGTGTGTGTGTGTGTGTGTGTGTATGTATACACTGCTATGGTACTGATCACTGTGTGTGTGTGTATACGCTGCTTTAGTGCCGATCACTGTGTGTGTGTGTATACACTGCTATGGTACCGATCACTGTGTGTGTGTATGTATACACTGCTATGGCACTGATCACTGTGTGTGTGTATACGCTGCTATGGTACCGATCACTGTGTGTGTGTATGTATACACTGCTATGGTAACGATCACTGTGTGTGTGTATACACTGCTATGGTACCGATCACTGTGTGTGTGTGTATACACTGCTATGGTACCGATCACTGTGTGTATGTATACACTGCTATGGTACCGATCACTGTGTGTATGTATACACTGCTATGGTACCGATCACTGTGTGTGTATACACTGCTATGGTACCGATCACTGTGTGTGTGTATACACTGCTATGGCACCGATCACTGTATGTGTATACACTGCTATGGCACCGATCACTGTATGTGTATACACTGCTATGGCACTGATCACTGTGTGTGTGTGTGTGTGTGTGTGTGTGTGTGTATACACACTCTTATAGTACGTATCTCCGATCACTGGGTGTTTGTATACACTCTTATAGTACATATGGCTGTGTGTATACACTGCCATAGGACGTATACACTGCCATAGGACATATCACTGCGTGTATGGACTCCCATACATATCCCCTATCACGTGTGTATATTCTTATAGTACATATCTTCTATCACTGTGAGAATGTGTATACTCCTATAGTACATATCCCCTATCACTGTCAGGATGAGTATACACAATGACAGACCCCCAGCTGGTTGGTGTTTGTAAACAGACCAGCCAGGGAATTCTGGGTGACATCATTTACATACAGAAGTGGGCTGGGACTCTGTCATTTGTGATGGGAGTAATGGCAGGTGACCATTGTCTGGTGCAGCCGGCTGTAATGATGGACACGCATCTACAGTGCCGGAGGACGCGATGGACACGCATCTACAGTGCCGGAGGACGTGATGGACTTGCATGTACAGTGCCGGAGGACGTGATGGACACGCATCCACAGTGCCGGAGGACGTGATGGACACGCATCCACAGTGCCGGAGGACGTGATGGACACGCATCCACAGTGCCGGAGGACGTGATGGACACGCATCCACAGTGCCGGAGGACGTGATGGACACGCATCCACAGTGCCGGAGGACGTGATGGACACGCATCCACAGTGCCGGAGGACGTGATGGACACGCATCCACAGTGCCGGAGGACGTGATGGACACGCATCCACAGTGCCGGAGGACGTGATGGACACGCATCCACAGTGCCGGAGGACGTGATGGACACGCATCCACAGTGCCGGAGGACGTGATGGACACGCATCCACAGTGCCGGAGGACGTGATGGACACGCATCCACAGTGCCGGAGGACGTGATGGACACGCATCCACAGTGCCTGACGATGCGCTTGCATTGGGGTACATTTTTTCCAGCACGGTGGGTGTTCACTCATCATTGCTTCCCCTGCAAATGGCAGATCACAGCCAGCTTCTGTATGTAAACTCACCGGCCTGGGCTCCTGGTTGGTGCCATTGACCTAATATGGTCATGACCATATTTGGACAGTGACATCACCGGTGTGTTTACATACAGAAGCCACTGCTTGTAAACAAACATCATATCGTGATATTGCCTCGTGTAAGGCGTCCCCATAGCATGTTATATAAAAGACTTGTGTAGTTTTAAAGCTGAACTTTGGGAAGTTGCGCAAAATACACCCTTTAAGTGCCCTACCCTATTGTGTGTACACTGCTATAGTATATAGCAATGATCACTGTGTGTATACTGCTATAGTACATAGCAATGATCACTGTGTGTATACTCCTGTAAAGCGCTGTGCAAACTATTGGCGCTATATAAATCCTGTATAATAATAATAATATAGTACATAGCAATGATCACTGTGTGTATTCTGCTATAGTACATAGCAATGATCACTGTGTGTATTCTGCTATAGTACATAGCAATGATAACTGTGTGTATACTGCTATAGTACATAGCAATGATCACTGCTGTTGTACATGTAACTTATCACTGATAATGTGTGCATATTATCTATCACTGTGAGGATGTGTATACTCCAAAAGTACATACCACATATTATGAGGATGTGTATACTCCAAAAGTACATACCACATATTATGAGGATGTGTATACTCCAAAAGTACATACCACATATTATGAGGATGTGTATACTCTAGTGGTACATGCCCCCTATTGCTGTGAGGATGTGTATACTCAAGTAGTACATACCCTGATAACTGTCAGGATAGGTATGCTGGTATATTGTGTGTATGCTGCTCTTTTAAACATTCCTTATCATGACAAAAATCTACCTTTTGCTGACCTCTCCTTTGCGAATGCTAATTCCCTGTGTGTCATGCTGATCCTGTGGCTTCAGTGTTTTCTAAGTCTGGGCACAGTTCGGCATAAGGAATTTTGAGACCTTAAACTGGGAACTGAGTAGGTCTGGAGGAGAGCGAGTGCATGAGAACATGAAGGCTGCTTGGCACACAGTTCCTTTGTTACACCTTTAGTGATAGTATTATGTGTATTATTGTATGCAGAGTAACATTGTATAATGTTTGATCTGTAGAGTTGTATTGCTGAGCCTCTGTCTCTGTGGCAGGTAAAGGAGGGGCCGGTATTTTGGCACCGGAATGCAGAGTAGCGGACTTTGTTATATTATGTGGAGTACGGAAATTACGATTATTACACAAGAGAAGGAATATCAAGTTGTGCTGATAACTCCCCGGAATCCTCATTTCATTCCCCCATTCAGCACTGGGATTATGAGTGGGAGAATCTGCTGATAACTCCTCAGTATCCTCATTTAATTCCCCCATTCAGCACTGGGATTATGAGTGGGAGAATCTGCTGATAACTCCTCCGAATCCTCATTTCATTCCCCCATTCAGCACTGGCATTATGAGTGGGAGAATCTGCTGATAACTCCTCGGAATCCTCATTTCATTCCCCCATTCAGCACTGGGATTATGAGTGGGAGAATCTGCTGATAACTCCTCAGTATCCTCATTTAATTCCCCCATTCAATACTGGGATTATGAGTGGGAGAATCTGCTGATAACTCCTCGGAATCCTCATTTCATTCCCCCATTCAGCACTGGGATTATGAGTGGGAGAATCTGCTGATAACTCCGTATCCTCATTTAATTCCCCCATTCAGCACTGGGATTATGAGTGGGAGAATCTGGTTGCTAGGACAACAAGACACCTTAATGCTTGAGTTCTACTGCAAGTAGGAGGTGTGTGTATATATAGCGGTTTTATTAATATTGATATCGCCGTGCGTTAGACGTACAGTCCCTGTGCAGAAATACCATCCTGTTTGTAATGTATATCGTTCTGCATAGCGAGTGTCTGATGAGGTAGAAGAATAGATTCATAATGCATTCTATGCTCTATCATCACCCATGTGTTGGAAAATATAGCAATAAAAATGGCCTCTCGGCAAACCGTGCCAGCTGCAGCAAGAACCCAGAGGACTCCTGCGATTGGATTCACAGGTGGATGTGGCTAGTTGTGGCCGCTGATAAAGCAATGACAGGCTGACAGCAGGCACAGCTGGCCGCAGTTGCTCACCAGCATTCGGATGTAATCACACATGGATTGCCCCCAGGGCTGATCACCTGTCCCCAGCCACAGGTAACCCACTGGATGCGTGGATACATATGAATGGCGGCGGACAGCTGTGACCACTGTCGGCCTTTCATTGCTTTGTACAGGCTCAGCGGCCGCAACTATCCAGCCACAAGAATCTACTGGATTCTTGCCGCAGCTAGCACATTTATAACATGAATGAGGCTGAATACTGTAGTAGATGTACGTATGTATTTATTTGTTAGATATATACAGAGGGGGGAATTTATCAAGACTGGAGCAGATCTGCACTGCAGCCAATCAGCTTCTCTCTCTCATGTTCAAATTGAAGCAGACTGTCAGAGAGGTGATTATAATAGCGTTTCTGTAGCAGAGAACTGACATTAAGGATGTTTTTACCCACTGACAGGGATGGGGTGTAAGCAAACTCCAGCCCTCCAGCTGTGGGAAAATGGCAAAATCCCATCATGCATCTGTCTGTGTCTGGGAGTCATGTCTGTGACTCAATCTTGCAATACCTGCTGGGATTTGTAGTTGCACCACAGCTGAAGGGCCGGAGTTTGCCTACCCCTGGTCTAAACAAAATAATAGAGGCATAGGGACCTCATGTTGTGGCACTAGGGTTCATCTATCTCTCTCTGTCTCCCCATCTTTAAGGTAATTGTAGCCATATCAGTATACTATTGCAACACACACTTGAGTACTGTCTGCGATACTTGCACTACCAGGACATGCTTTTCGGTCTACCCCCTTTCTTCTAAGTTTGAAAAGTTTTTAATCAAATTCAGTTTGTCCGATGGGTAGTGGGGTCTATTCAACCTTCATTTTTTAACTGTAGTGCCGAGGAGAATTGAAGGAGCAGGACAGAAAATGTTCTCGTTTTCATCTAAAATCACATTCATAGTTTAAGAGTTTCATTCGTTCACTTTGGGAAAAATCGTACGTATTAGAATGCGCATGTGCGAGGCACAGGAGAAACCCGTTTAACACGTCTGGGATTCCATTCAGTTTTTAAGGGCTTTCGATGGAAATGAGCTGACTGATGGCAAGATGGAACGCTCTGCGAACAATTTCAAACAATGTATGGCCAACATTGCGGATACACAAAGGTTTTACCGAAATATTTAGGGCTTGTTCACACCAAATGCAGACCAGATCTGCATGAGTTTCTGCACACGCAGTGCAGTGTGTTTTGACGCATTTAAAAATATATGTATATAATTGCCTAAAATGGGCTTTCAGTGTGTTCCAGGGCGTTTGCATTGGTTTTTTTATGCGTTTGCATGCAATTTGGTGTGTTCCAGAGCAGAAAAAATAGGGCAGGTTGCAGTTTTTCCACATGCTCGGGAGCTGAACGCTGCGGTGTGAACTAGAGCCCAAAATACCATTGGAATACATTGGACGCAGTTTTGATCTGTTCTGTAACTGCTCTTCTCTGCATCTGCTCCGTGCTTGGTGTGAACTAGCCCTTAACCTTTGTGTGTTTGTACTGCCAGGGCCGTCCCTACCTTTTTTGCTGAATGAGGTGGCCAGGAGAAGGACCGTCACCCGGGCGGGAGGCATTAGGCAGCTGAGCTGCCACTGGGGTAGGAGGAGGGTGGGTATGCTACAGCACCGGCCGCCCCCCAAATAGATGCCACTTGGGGCTACTGCCTCAGGCTTCCTCATTATGGGAACAGAAGAAGGGATCTTAGAAGAAGGGAGTAGACCCTCGAAAGGTTGTGCTGAAAAATGTAACTGTGCAAATAAAGAATCATGGACTACTCCATGGTTTTGTCCCCATCTTTCAATATTTCTGTTCCTATTATCACTGCTTACAAATTCCCATAACCAAGGTAGCCATTGTAGGCAAATAGCACCAGCAGCTTCTAACTTATTTTATTTTCTCAGTGTTGTGTATTAATATCATAGTACAAGACGATATTGAATGGACCCTAGATGGGATTGACTAGTATCTAAATTCTGTATTTACAAATGGTGTAGCTGTTGAAAAGCGTGCAATTAGATAAAGTTGAATAATATGGGCATCGGTAGGGGGGGGGGGGTTTGCAAAATGTTAAAATTTGCCACTTGGCTGTAGTAAACGGGTCCAATAGAGTGCTGGTTTTAGGTCAAATGACTTGAAGCCATGAAGGCCATACACGTAACGCAGGGCTGGGCAGATACCAGGAGCCAGGTAGTTGCTTCTAGTTGTCAATGGAGCTCGTTCCAGAGAAAAAAATCCTGCTGGCTCCTGAATTCCATATTAATTTTGTCCACCCCTGACCTAATATGCTGACATCACCAAGAGGTTCAGTCCAAACAAATGAAGCCTCTGCTGATGGTGCCCACAATTCAGGGCTGTTAATGGTTTGTGACAAAGGGCTTGCTCACACTTTCCCCAGGCCCGATCTGTATGTGCTTCTGCAAATGTGGTCATGTGCATTTGTGATGCGTTTCGGTGCGTTTTTTTGTGCTCTCGGTAAGCCTTCCAGTGCTTTCTGGTGTTTGCATGCGTTTTTGTGCATTCCAGACGAGAATTTTTTTTACTTTTTTTTGTTTTTTGTTGAGAAATCTCTGGAACTGAACACAGTGATGTGAACTACACTCCGAAAAACTATTGACGTCTAGGGGTTCAGTTTTTTTGCACCATTCAATAAACCTTCTGGTCTGGAGATGGTATAAACAAGCCCTAAAAGCCAGCTTTATGGCTATCTGATGTAAAATCGGAGTGCCGTGGGAGATAAAGGTAAAGCTGGCCATACACCTATAGAAATTTTCATTGCTTCCAAGAACCCTCTTGCGATTTTAGCCCATCAACCACAGACCCATGTCGTTTCGACAATCGTTTGTTCGTAATACTAACTCGACGAATTTCGTCAATCGACGGAACGGATTTTCATTTATGCATGTGCAGTGTTCATGTTGCATTTTTTTTTTTTCGTAAGGAGTTGAAAAAAGTTTTCCAGCCTGGCCGATCGAGAAAATTTGGCCAGCTGTACAGTAAAAAATATCATTGGATTCCCATGAACGGATCGATTATCATTCAAAAGGCCATTCTTGGACGATTACCGAATGATCGATAGGTGTATGGGCAACTTAAGTTTTTTTTTTTTTACCCTTCACTACAATCCTAATAGGTTTGTGCAGATCTAAGCTTCAAATTCAGGTCGACTTTAGTGTGTTTCCATGGATTATTTCCACTTTATTAATGCACCACATCAATACAGGATACCTATTTGCGGAATATACGGATAGTAGAGGTGTGATTATGGAGCAGTGGCCATTATTATAGGTTCTGTAGGTAAATCATTCATGCTTCAAAGCAATTTCTGCCTGCCACCAATAAACAGGAAGGGATTGAAGCATCTGGTTTCAATAGTGGTGTTTTAGAAGTACAGAGATTAGTAGGGTTTGGTGTAAATGGCATGCACCTCTTTTGTATATCCTACAGGGCAGTGTCACCACTTCCTGTGTTACCCACCCTCTTAATGAGGTTGGAAGGTTATCCAGGTCTATTGTGTTAAACCTAATTAGGAGTTTGAAGTAATGCGTTCCCATAAACTGTTTTGCTTGGGAATGCAGAATGTGGTTTGTTAGCAGCACAAATTTAGTTAACAGTAGCTTTTTTTCAGTGACGCTCAACTGGTTTCCCGCAGGTCACATGGCTCTCCAGCGCTGTGTTGCTGATCATGGTAATAACGTGTTGCAGCCCTGTTTAAAGCTGCTTATGGGGCCTTTAAAGTGTTTGGGAGTTTTCCAGATGCGGCATCCTGTACAGTTATATTCACATAGTATGTATAGGGCTCATTGAAGCTATCGCTGAAAGCCATAGCAGTGTTCAGCACCCTTGGAGATCGCAGAATAGACGACAATGTCAGGAAGTGCTCACGTGCTGGTATTTTGAAGCTGCTCTGGATTGAAGTCACAGAGGTGACCCATCGACTGATACAAAGATGTGCACTTTTCAGAGCTCTTCTTTAAGAAACAACTTTAACACAAAATCCAACTTTTTTTTTTTTGCTATTGGGGGGATCTAAGTATAACCCTGTCAGGTTGCAACAAGAGGATAAATCAGAGCTGGATCAGTTCCCGGAGCTGGGTAGCCAATGCTCCTTAAAAATGACAGCTGGCACCTAACTTTTGATGTTTTCTCCAAGGTCTCGTTCACACCAGATGCAGTGCGTTCCAGCCAAATGCTGGCCAGAAAGCACTGCATCGCATTGTGGCTGGCTCACTATGTTGTCGGACAGGAGAGGGCGTGGTCATCCATTGAAGTGAATGGCACCGTAGCCACGCCCTCCGGCCACAATGCGATCGGCCGCATGGGATGGCAAGGCACATTATGCCTGCGGGCCGGTCCGTACAAAATGCTGCAAGCACTATTTTGACCGGACCACAGGCATAATGTGCCTTGCGATCCTGTGCGGCCGATCGCATTGCGGCCAGAGGATGTGGCTATGGTGCCATTCACTTCAGTGGACTGCCCCACAAAATAGTGAGCCGGCCCCAATGCGATAGTGTTCACAGGGCTGGACAAATCCCAGGAGCCAGGTAGCCAATTCTCCTTACTGGCATCTAAATTTTAAAAGAACTACGGACAAATAAAATCATAACCCTTGCAGTGGGGCTGCCCTGCATTGCAAGGGTTAACTGCTTCTTTTGTCTAGGGAGCTAAAGATATACCCACCCAAACTGGGATCCCAGCTGGCTCCTAGACTGGTCCCTTCATCCCTGTCCTCCTCTGCTCCAGTGATGGGATATCCCTCAGCATCCTCATGTCCTATACATTGTATAGGACATGATGACTCACAGGACCTTAGACCACCAGAGCAGAGGGGGAGCAGGCTGGCTTCTCGTGAAAGGGGGACTCTGATGTGAAGGGGCAGACTTCTGATGTAAAATGAGGGTGGGGGGGCGGACTCTGATGTGGAGGGGCAGACTTCTGATGTAAAATGAGGGGGCTGTAATGTGAAGGGAGGGACTCCCGTGAAGGGATGTGAAAGGAAAGGGCTCCTGATTTAAAGGGGGCTCTGATGTGGGGGGGGGCTTCTGATGTAAAATGAGGGGGCTGTGGTGTGAAAGGGGGACTCTGATGTGAAAGGAAATGGCTCCTGATTTAAAGGGTACTCTGAGGTGTATATAGGGTCTGCTACGAATTTGAATGAGGCCACATGTCATTTTGTACATTTTATACTGGGGTGCCTGGAGATTTTGCATACTTTTAAAGGGTACTGTGACTGAAAAGAGGTTGAGAAACGCTGTGCCAGAGGCATAGAAACCCTAAAAACAGAAACTGAACCATGTCTGTTGCAATGTCTGTTGCAATATCTGTTTATATGCAAATCGTTCCTAAATCGTATTACTATTTGCGTGTAAGATTGACGCTCCCTTCCTCTTTATGAAAAACGTTTCTGTAGGACCATGTGAATGATGTCATGCATTGCACTGTGGTTAGTTCATCCACAGAACATTGCATGTCATTTAGTTTTAATGAGTATCTTTATATGTTAAACGGAGTATGCTCTCAGAGCCACGAGTCAGCTGCTCACAGGATGTAGTGCCCACCTTAAGTACTAGAGATACATAACCTATTATAATGTAAAATGCCCGAGGGAAGGTCTGCCTGTCAATTAAATATTGATATCTGCAAACAGTTTTCTGTTTGTTAATTTGAAATCGTCTCAAGGAACCCATCATTTCCTGTTCACACGTATAGGAATTGAAATATACTGTCGAGAGACTCTTCAGTTTGTATTGCTGGACTCGTGTGCATCTCATAGTCTACAATATACCTGTCACTCCTATATAATGGAGGCAGCAGTGCTGGGAGAGGGGCCGGTATGTAAGAGAATGTCTGTCTGTCAGTTGCATAGCAGTTCATAATTGGTGTTCTTCAAGACACAAGGATTTCAATTCTACTAGTGAATTGATAAGCTGTATTCTAGAAGAACCAAAAGAACTTGCTGATTATGGGTGTTGTATGTTTTATGAAGTTTAATCTACCTGGTTCCTCCTTTGCCCCCTCATCACCATGCTAATGACTTTCCATTTTCATTTTTTACCTTATTTTAGACCCCTTGATGTCATCACTGTGTCCTTGTGCTTCTTTATGCAATGCAGGCAGATCATGGCTGGGAGAGTGGGGGGCTGTACATCGCTTCCTGTAAACAACACAGCATTCTGCCACAGTACTTATCCCAAAAGCCCTGATGCAAGCAGTGGGTTGGCTCTTGGCTCCGTTCATGCAAGTATCACAATGGCTTGATGGGTGGATGTCAGTTTGGAGGAGTGGGTGTTGCTAGGCAGGCTGCATTTGCATGCACACCATTCTAGCTAACACTACATGTGATGCTGAGCCTCCATGAGTCGAAGAGCTGAAATCCAGTGAATGAATAAGGGGGAACAGGACTTGCTGCGGGAACAGGACTTGCTGCGGGAACAGGACTTGCTGCAGCTTCTAATGCACAAAAAAAGCTGTAAAAAGCTCACAGTGTGCAGAGAAATCAGAAATATCAGGAGAGGAGCTTGTACAACTATGCAAGACCTGAGGCCTCGTTCACACCAAACAGTGTGTTCCGGCCCGATTCTGGCCAGAACACACTGCATCGCATTGCGGCCGGCTCACTATGTTGCGGGGTGGGAGGGGGCGTGGCAGTCCATTGACGTGAATGGCACCGTAGTCAGGCCCTCTGGCCGCAATGTGATTGGCCGCACGGGAACGCAAGGCACATTATGCCTGCATTCCGGTCTGAACCAAATAGTGTTTGCAGCATTTTGTTCGGACCGGACCGCAGGCATAATGTGCCTTGCAATACCGTGCGGCCGATTGCATTGCGGTCAGAGGGAATGGCTACGGTGCCATTCACTTCAATGGACCGCCACGCCCCACCCCACAACATAGCAAGCCGGCCGCAATGCAGTACGTTCTGGCCAGAATCGGGCCGGAACGCACTGTGTCTGGTGTGAATGAGGACTGAAGTTAAGGGCTCATGCACACAGGTGTACAATAAACTACTTTCATATCCATCAATTGGATGAATCTGAAGGCAGCAGTATTCTATGCTATGAACACATTCATACTGCTCTCTTGTTCGTAGCATTTAGCTGCATAAACCAAAAATAGAAAAATGTGCGTTCACAGTTCCACGTTGACAGTATCTGGTGCTTGCATGTAATTGTATGTAATAACGTTTTACATGTGTACACGGTAGATGGAGCAAACTTCCTAGTGAGTTCCGGGCCAACATATAAACATCAAGTAGACCGCACCAAATGCCTTTTTCAAACGCAGTCATTACCTTGTAAAAGTAGTGGTGACATCACTGTGCTGTGCAGAGAGCAGAGCTGTGGGAGGGACCCAGCAGGCCCCACCCACTACCTTGATAAACTATAGGAGGGGGCAGAGACCAGACCAGTCACCCTGCACAAGGAGAGGGAACAACAGTGACTGGTCTTTATTGCAGGAAGCTCCTGCACAGAGGGAAAGTTTTATACTAAATTCATGTACAGATCTGGAAGAAATGCACTCAGTACATCAAGATTCATCAAGTAAGAATACACATGCCTCTTGTATATAGGCAATATGTACTTTTCCAGGCATTCCGCTTTAACCACAATGCAGTAGTTTGTGCCTTTCGCACTGATGCGCCTTTGTTGTCGTTACTATACTGAAGGTCTTCTGTGTAACCAGCTCTGGCCCCTTTAACCCCTTTGATTTTGACACGTGTACTTCCTATTGCATTGTGTAGGACTGTAGCCGGAAATCTCATCCAGCTGAGAGTGGAGCAGAAGCAAGATATCAGCAGGCAGTTGTCTACAGATTGATTGATGAAATGTAGTTTAATGTGATGTTTTCTGTGGGGATTGGCCACAATCAATCATAGAAACATGACTAATAATGACGCAAATTAATGAAAGTGTAGGAGCCGATGCTGGCTGATGATCTGTGATTCTGGGTGAAGGATTCTTTTTTTGTTTTTTCTTTCCCAGTACTGATTCTTAATTGTAACTGAGTATTATAGGTTCCCATATCCTTCAAAAGGTGGCCATACACTTTACAACCCTCGCAAGACATTCGACTTGCGAGGGTTGTAAAGTACTTTAAAAAAGTACGATCTGCCGATCTTGGACAGGCAGATCGTACTTGCAATCATCGCAATCCCGCCTCCCTGAAAGGTGGGCTTGCGATGACTGCAATGAGGGGGGGGGCTTCCGATGGCTGCAAACGGGAAGTGTGCGCGTGCGCACACCGGCCCGTTTGGCAGTTGTCGAACAAGCAGGCCACTCACTCGCCGAGAATCGTACGATTCCCGGCGGGTTTTCTAGCCTGCTTGTTCAACTGAAGATGTGCGAACGTACAGTAGAAACGTATGATGACGTATGACGGATTTCCCGTGATTCTCGTACGATAATCGTGCAGTGTATGGGCACCTAAAGAGTGTTTTGAAGGCTTGTAAAGAGTCCAGGTGTCAAATGTCTGTACAGCTGCCGTTATTACTGCTGCCCCATAATTATCTATCTAGTATCTAATCATTGTGTGTGTGTGTTAAAGAACTCCGGGTAGAAAATAAAACTTACCCTTGCAGTGGGGCTACCCAGGCACTTAAAGGGTTAAGTGCTTGTTTTGTCTAGAGCCTTGGTTCTCAAGTGGTGGGTCGTGACCCAAAAGTGGGTCGCGAACCCATGTTCAGTGGGTCCGCCGCATGCCTTCCACTTTTCTAAATGAGGCTCCTCTGCCTCCCCCTAGCACAGCAGTGTCTGTTCTTGTGCCAAGCAGCCATTCAAAATATATGCCCAGTGCGTTGCATTCATTTGAATAGTACCCCAAACACACTTCTCACCCACAGTTCGTGGGGCCGCACCGGAACGAGCAGCACCCTAATAACGTGTGTTCCATTGCAGTGCAGACTTGGGTCGCAACTTAATGACCAAGGACAAATGTGGGTCCCGAGGTTACACAGGTTGAGAACCACTGGTGTAGAGGGCTCAAATAAAGCAGATTTACTTACCTGATCCTTAGACTTGGGGCAGTCAGTGCCCACCGCTCTCTCCCTCTGATCTGGCAATGACCTGTCCTCCAGCATCCTCTAATGCAGGTCATTGGAAGCACCACTGCAAGGGTAAGGTTTTTTTACCCAGAGTGCTTCTTTAAGGCTAGGTTCATACCTGCACTATACGGCACGATACCCGGGAGGTGCGATCGTATGCTAGTGCACACAGCAATTGCCACGCGGCCCGATTTTCTCCCTCGTAAGCTGAAGACATGGTTGCTCGTAATGCGCCTCCTTCATAGGCCTATAAGGAAATGACTGCCAATGGTGAAGTGCCATCCAGCAAAGATACCTTATGGTGATGGGATTGTCCCTGCAATTACAGTGGCTGGGCTGGCATGGGATGCCAGTGATAGCTGATCATAGTATGGACACCACCTTCTCCTTGGAAAGCCAGAGGGGAGAATTGTTACAGCTCAGGTAGCCAAAAAGTATGGCTCGGTGGGCATCAACAGAGACTGGCAAAAAATAATGTGGCTTCATGTCGGCTTGGACATATATGTGTATGTGGTGTTGAATACAGTGAACATTGGAATTAATCTTTTTCAGTTTTCCTTTAGAGCCTCCTTCCTCCATACATCCCTGTGCAGTAGAGAGTCCAAACTGGGACAAAAACCCACACGATGGTTGCCATTGTTGTAGAACTGCAACAATCCTTGAATAGCATACCCATGCCTTTCCCTCACTTGTAGCCTTGTGTTTTATGGCTTTAGTACTAAATGCTTATTCCAATTTTTTGCAAAAAAAAAAAAAGAATAAATACACCAGAAAATGTGCCTTTATTCATTTTTTATTGTTGGATCCTGCAAAGCATTGCAACTGCTATCAGTGGACCTCTGGTGCAATGCATAGGTTCTTGCAGGCTGTCCCTCCAGCCCCAGGTCCTTAAAGTGATATTAAACCCTCAGATTTCTTAACATAAACCAATACTGTAATGTGTGCCTTACTGTAATCCATGGTAGTTTCCCTTCTCTTTGCTGCTCTTCCTTTTAAATCCTCATGTCTTCTCATGCTGGGGGAGAACTTCCCTTTTCAGCTGAGTGCCTCTTCCTGTAGTGCTGGCTCAGGTTGCAAACCTACACACAGACACCATGTAGCCATTCCAGAGACAAGGCAGTCTGCTGCAAAACAGAAGTTCTGCCCAGCATGAGAACAGATACATATTTAAAAGGAAGAGCAGCAAAGAGAAGGGAAACAACCATGGATTACAGTGAGGCACACATTACAGTATTGTTTTATGTTAAAAAATCTGACGGTTTAATGTCACTTTAATGCTAGGTTCACTACATTTTCCGGACCCGATCTGGAACCTGGTGCATTGCAATTTTGCCACGTTGCAGAGTGTTTTTGTAGCTTAAAATTACCTTTCAGGTGCGGTCCAGTGCGTTTGTATGCGTTTTTGATGCGTTTCAGTACATTCCAGACCACAGAAAATGAGACGAGCAGTATTTTGTTTTTGCCTGGACCAGAACGGACTACGCTGGTGTGAACAGAGCCCAGAGATACCATAGGGATACATTGGGATGCTTTTTTGGTCCGGAAACAAACTGTTCTTGTCTGGACATGGTGTGAATGAGCCCTCAGTTATGGAGCTGGAATGGATTAAGAGTGCAGTGAAGTCACCGCAATTGTACGCCATTAAGAACTAAGAGTTCCTCTGCCACATTTGTATATGGGACTTGTAGTTTTTTTTAAATTCACTCTTCCTGCGAATGCATCTGTGAATGAATGATGCGGCTGAGAGGGCGCTGTGCCATGCTTGGCCCTGCCAAATTCAAAAATAGAACTTTTTGGGTGCAGTAAACAGGGGCGGTTTGAGGGTGGGGGCTGGGAAATGGCACCATGTTACACCCTAAATATGGATGGATCATGGCATTAAAGGTGGAATTAGCTTTAGGGCCTGCTCACACTGGCCCATCCGCTTTTTAACTTTATTGGTAGCGCACAATATGTACACCCCATTCAGGTCCCCACACAGTGTGGTGGCATCAAGTGTGCTGAGATAAAATGCAGCATATTTGTATTTTATTGCAGCGCACTGCCTATCGCACCTGCGTTGCGATGTGAATGGGATACATAGAAAACAAATGTTTCATGTATCTGTGCGGTGACCTATGTTGATCTGGTGCGGTAAAATGCAGGTCACCACAGTATGGGTGTAAATGCTATGACTTTTGTAGGGCTCCTCTTCGATTCCATGTCTTTTGTGTGAGAGATGGGCTGTAATGTCTTTAGCACACTGGAAATTCTAAACAAATAGTTTAGGGCAATGTAGAATCACGTTACCTTTTCATGTTTGAAAGAACTCCCGATATATAAAAAGGTTTATTCTTACAGCCCGCGGCTTGGTTAGAAATCTTGAAGGTAATCTGAGAAATGAGAGCATATTGCCTGTAGGAGTTGTTTGAAGACTATATGTAGGAGAGATGATTCATTTGTTAGATACATAGATCAATCGGCATGAAAGGCAGGGATGGACAAAATAAAGGGCCCTCAGGATCCTGGAGAGAATCTCGGAGATTGCAGAGCCACAGAGTTGTGTGTGCAGCTTATGTGACAGAGGCCTGTATAGTGTTAAAGTGGATTGCAGTTGTAAACATCGACTCTTGGCAATGCTTGGAATTCAGCTAGGACACATTTATTGACGGGATATGTCTTGTACTGCATGTGAAACCGATATGTCATTTGCTGCTAATTGAACTTGAGACATGTGTGATAAATTTTAATTGTGAAGACACCAGTGTTCTACACCAGCTGCTTCTAAGTAGCGTTGGAGTTGTGGCCACCATTACAAAGTTACCCTAATGTCACACTTTTGTTGTAAGCAATGCTTGACAGTGACAGAATCACTAGAGAATAGAGGGAAAACGCTTGCCTGCTTTCTTTGTGTTGTCCCTTCTGACTTCTACGGCAATGCACTTCTTCATTGCTGAAAACACCTCAAAATGGAAGTTGCCAGTAAGAAAGTAACACCCTGCTCACCTAGTGTGCATGGGAACGATGCATGTAAGCTGGTGTTTTATTGCCCGCATGTGTCCTCCAAAGCGATCCTTTCATTGGTGAGTATTCCCCAGAAACAGATCAGATAATCTGTGACTAGTGTCGGGCTGGACAAATCCCAGGAGCCAGGTTGCCAATTCTAATGCCAGCTGGTACCCAACTTTTGAGGTTTTCTCTAGTTGTCAATGGAGCTGGCTCCTAAAAAAAAATCCAGGTGGCTCCTTGATTGGACAGACCAGCTCCTGAATTCCATATCAATCTGGTCTAGTGTGACAGTAACTCTAGGCCGGAAACGGATGTATAGTATACGTCATCCATATGTGTCTGCTCGGGAGTCACAGATGTGCCACGCTTTTACATGCAGCCAACGTGTACAAGGCAATGTAGAAGCTGAAGCCGTGGTTGTAAGGGCTAGTTTACACCAGATGCAGTTCTGATGCAGTCCGTTCAGTTTGGCAGATGCATCCAAAATGCATCACAATGCTTTCCTTTGGGATTTCTAGTGCTCTTTTCACACCAGTGCAGTCCATTCCAATGCAGTCAGAAAAAATACCGCTTGCCCTTTTTTAGCTGCATTGGATCGCAATGGAACGCATAAAATGCATGCAAACGTACTTGGAAGCACCTGAAAACCCATTTTAACCACTTCAAGTCCGCGGTGTTAAACCCACTTCCCATCCAGGCCATTTTTCAGTGTTCAGCGCTGCAGTACTTTGACGTTTATTCCGTCATGCAACGCTGTACTGAAATAAATGTTATACTATTTTTTGGGGACAGACATAGCTTTCTTTTGGTGGTATTTAATCACCACTGGGGGTTTTATTTTTTACTATATTAAGGGGGGGAAAAATGTAAACTGTTTCCCCTATATTAAATGATAAAACATTTATTATTACCCAATTTTTTGGTAAAATATAAAAGACGGGGTTACGGCAACCCACAAATGCGAGTCCGCCGTCCGTCCGTTTTTTTGCAACGGGCGGACGGCAACAGGTTAAGCACACAAAAAAAGATTGTGGTAAAATCGCAGAAAAATGCATTGCATTCAGCTGCGCAGACGCATGCAGTTCTGGTGTGAACTAGCGCTAAAGGTTAGATGTGTACCGGGATTTGCACACTGCCATAAACTCGGACCCTCAGACAATCTGTGCAGCCGTTTCCAGCCATGGGCATGAGACTTGGAGCAGCGACTGCTTAGAAGCAAAAGAACTTGTTATGTAAGATGGAGCCTGCCCTAGGATACTGGCAAGTGTTCACATCTAAACGTGTGTCTTGTTATGTAAGGGGGACCAGGAGACCTAAAGTCTCTATGACATTAATGGACCTCCGAGCAAATTAAGTTGAAATGTGTATTTGTTTGATAAGGAAATGGTGGCGTGTTTAGTGAAAGGTCCTCCGAAATGAACAGGTTCAGGCAATTTCAGCTATGAATTAATAATAATTTTAAAGTGCACCTTTATAAAGATGTCCGTACCAGATGTCACGTATGCATTTTTGTATTGTACGTTTTAAAACCAATAGCCAGCTTCCTGCAGTTACCTGACAGCGGCTAGGAATTAAAGGTACATGCAGTTTAATGCATAGAGATGCACAGAGCAGTTCTCACCTCTAGAAACGCATGTTGAAATGTACTAAAAAAAACAACAACATTTAAACCTACTGAATCAATGAAAATGTGCTTAAAATGTGGAATAAATAAGCATGTGTTTTGGAGTGCAGAAGTGTAAACTTGTCCCTTAGGGGTCTGTGACATGGCAGAGCTTGTTATTTTTCTGTCGGGGGCAGATGAGGTTCAATGCTCTACTTCGCTGCTCTGTATACTGCACGGCTAAAGACCTATCTGCTGTAGGACAGGCACATGTTTATGCCTCATACAGGATTATTCCATTAGGAAGCTGCTGATCTGCTTATGATGACACTTAGCAGGAGGCTGTGATGCTTCGCCCAAGCTGCTACAGAGATCAGTAATACATCAGGGGAGTTCAATAATACTCCGCTCACACGGCTAATAGGAGGCAGCTACACATTCTGCAGGATTGCCTGCAATGCAGAGTTTTCTTAGGAAATGGTTCATTTGCATGAAGTCCCTTCCGAATATTTAGGATTTTCCTGCTGTCAGAGGACCATTTCCTCTTATTCTCCTACATGTCTTCTGTGAAAAGGATTGAGCATCCCTAGCATACGGCTTATACTAAATATAAGACATTTCTATCAGTGGTGTATATTATTATATAGGATTTATATAGCGCCAACAGTTTGAGCAGCGCTTTACAATATAAGGAAGACATTACAATCGCAATACAATTCAAGACACAATGGTAAGGAGTGCCCTGCCCGTGAGGGCTTACAATCTAATAGGGAGGGGCAAGTGATATATGAGGAGGTAGCTGTGTGGGGATGAATTGTTTGAGATGGTTCAGTGGTTAGGTTGAATTGGGATAGGTCTTTAGGGATCGCCTAAAGGCAGTCAGAGTGGGAGATAGACGGACAGGTTGTGGTAAAGAGTTCCAGAGAATGGGAGAGCTCCTGGAGAAGTTGACGAGGGAGCTGGAAAGCAGGAGGTCTTTGGAAGAGGGGACGGGACGGTTAGGGTCATATTTTTGACACAAGGTTTGAGATATATCCAGGGGCAGAGTTGTGGATAGCTTCGTAAGTGGTGGTTAGTATATCTTCTTGTTTGTTTTTATGGAGGTTTAGGTGTGAGTTGGGTCTATATAATACACTTCATGAGCAATATCGGGTTTTAGGATCCTAAATGATCAATATTGCATTTAGCTGTGAAAAAAGGTGCCCCGATCTAGGTACATGTTTTATATGGCTGTTTAATGGTATTTGAGTGCATCTAGCGTGAACCTGCGCATTAAAGGAGAACTATGAGGTGAGTGCTTTTCACTCACCTCATAGTTCTAGCCGACCTGTGACGAGACTGTCACAGGTCAGCTCAGTAGATCGGGAGGTGAGCGAACACATACCAGGTTCGCTCACCTTCCGATCCTGTCACGGCTCTCTGCCGTGACGGGAGGGGCTGGATTCCCCTCTCCCCGCTCCGATCTGCCAGCGCTGACTGGCGGAACGCACGGGGGAGGGGGCGGGTACAGCTGGCTCTGCCTCTAGATAGGCAGAGCCAGCTGTCACTCACGCAGCTCGGTGGATCCCGTCATCTAAGTCTCGGTACAGCTCGCGGTATACTGAGCTTAGGGTAACGGGAGGACGCTAGTTTGTGTCCTCCCGTTACCCTAAGGAGAACTATGGGGAAAAACACTGACCCCATAGTTCTCCTTTAAGTCTTCAATGAAAGTTGAACGGTAAAAAGAAGGGCCCGGTTATTCACTAGAGGCAACACCAATCCTTTTTTCTTGCTTCAAGTCACAAGGGTGTGAGCCGGGACGTAAGAATGGGAATGGAGCGTAAGAAAAGATTCTTCACATATTTGAAGTTGAACTAACTCCGATTTCGGTGACAAGAGAATAAATGATTCATGTATTACACTGCTGTAAATGGGAGATGCTCTGACGGACACACCCCGTTGCCAGGGCACTGAAACGCTTACAAGGTCATTTTTATGCAGCTTGCCCTTGTTGTGTTCAGTATCTGGTCACCATGGTTACCTTTAAGCTGTCCTTGGCTACCATCCAATCCCTGCACTGGGTGCTGTGTACAGCTCGCACATTGCTTTACCTCCCCAAAGCAGAGTCATTCTGTGCGACCGAAGACGTAAGAAGACACGGGAAAGCTGCCACACCTCCATTCCCTAGATAGCTGGTCGTCTTGTATTATTCATAGATTACTTATGCAATGAGAAAAACTGGCAATGGTGTCTGTATGTCATAATAAAGATTGGTTTCATCCTGTTAGTCCTTCATAGGTTCTGGTGCTGCGTCTGTTTGTCGTTTTAGCTTGTCTCCATATTGTAGCCAACATCCAATGTTCACAACCTGTAGGGTACCACAATGATGGCTTAGGCCTTCCAATAACAAGTATGCTACTAATTCGCATTTTGGGCTACCTTGGAATATTAAGCCATATTTTAATAAAGAACTCTGGGAATTTAAAAAAACAACGTACCCTTGCAGTGCAGGGGTAGCACTGCTCGTTTTGTCTAGGGGATTCAAAGCAGATATACCGGGGAAGGTTTGAGAAAGTAACCCCTCAATTTTATAATTAAACAAGAGTGTGTGTTCTATTACGTGTTAGCTGTAATGTCACCAATTGTAGTGGAAGGTTTGGGATATAGAATACGCTTGGAAGGGTGTAGTCCACTGCCACTTTGGATTCCTCCAAAAATGGGTTGTTGTAGGCTCAAGCTCTATTCCTTTTAAAAACTATAATCTGTTTTTTCAGTTAGGATAAGAAATAATGACAAGAAATGGCATAGGTCAACTGGCCATGAGGTGGCAGCCTCTTTTTTTCATTTGGATTGGGTGGATTGGGCACATTTCCATTGACCATTGCGGCATCAGACACCTTCTGTCTGACCACCCTCAGAGTGGGAAGTCTTAATTGGATAGGTTGAATGATCCATGAGTGTGTCCCAGTAGCCAGGTGGCCAATGTATCTTGACTGTGTTGGATTCTTCCACTTTTCTGTGGCAGTTGTCTCTTCTGTTGGCTCCAATGTTTGATCAACCCATGGGTTCTACATTATTTTGTCCATAATAGTAATAATAGACCTGCATATATGAATATGTGAAATTGATTTTCACATCTCATTGCTTGGGACTATTCTTTTCTCTTTGTACCAAACTCTAAGGGGTCATTGCAGCCATGTTGGCTCCCCTTCTGCCTTGTGTGCAGGCTAATTGTTGTCCAGGATAAATATTTCCAAAATCTGAGAGCAAACTAAGAATGTTCTCAGAATGAAACCTCGTGACACAGTGGACCCACCTCCCATGAGACTTCGCTTTTAGTGTCATGTTTGGTGGTATAGGTATACTGTTCATTGATTACAGCAGTATTACAGTAGTTGGACATAATGGTGTCTTTAAGGGCTTCTCCACTCAGATCTCTTCAGTAGCTGAGGGACCCACCTCATTGTGGATATCACTAGGCAGACGAGCCAAGTTTCCCCTACACTCTGCTTCCTGTGACAAAAAGGCACATGACATGGAGCATAAAGGAAGCCATGTTATGCTTCCTACTAATGCAGGCAATGCAACACATCACTCAGATGACAAGGAGAGAATGCAGAAGCTCCAGGCCAGGATGTCCCATTCACTGGCGGACATTTTCAAGTAACCATGGCAATGGGGATTTGTCCATTTCCTAGCTTAAAGTAGTTTCCAACCCCCAGTCGTCTTTAGACAAGTGTCCCGTGCCTAAGTAGTACCTACAAATTGACTACATACACTGCGTGTGTTTAAAAATAAATAAGTTGGACACAGACCAGAAAACCTGTAAGTGGTGATATGTTGGTGGCTTGCCTGTCTGAAATACAATATATATATATCACTGCATGGAGACGATTGGGAAGTGAGAAGATCGGTGCATGTTTCTGCTCACTTCCTGATCAATAGAGCCGACCTGTGACAGCTTCTTTGTCATAGGTCGGCTGTAATTATGTGGCTGAGTGGAAATTAATCACTTTATAGTTCTCTTTTTAAGTACTTCTTAGTCACTGTCTCTGAACAAGCAAGTATGCAGTTCAGGAGCTCTAAAGCTAGCAGTACTGCCTAGATTTTCTCATGTTCGGCTTGCAGGCTGAATGAGAGAAAATCAGTCCATTCCCCCTTCCATGGTAAACAGTGTGGATGGAGGAATCTCCACTGCCGGCCATTGTATTCGGGAACCGTGGCTACCTGGATACCTAAACAATGGCTGCCTTTAGTTTCGGAAACAAAGTAAACTCCACCAGGCTTGGAGCTTGTTTTAATGACAAAGGGAAGTATGGGATAAAAGACTCCATTGTTTTACTACACTGACGTCTGACATGGTGTTTCATGCTCGAAATTCATAGGAAACCATTTTGCTCTGCGTTTTCCTCCCAGGTAATAATTGATAGCTTTTAAAGAAACTGCATAGTAGCTATTAGGGCTTTAAACACCCACAGATTTTGTCTTCCAAGTATTATGTAACTAGCAAACGTCTATGAAACCCTGGTGGTACAGGATGTTCTATGACATTGTGGTTAGAGAAGCCTCAGGCCTATACTTTCCTCGCATCCAAATACATGGCAGGGTTGGAATACTAGGTGAAATGTTTTTTCCTTTGCGCTGCCCTGACTTTCACCCACCACTTCTACTTTGATGAATGTGTACCTTCTGTGTGTATAGTAGGGCAGGGTTGGTATTTCTGTTCTGTATGATGGCACTTTATAAGACCTGTCACCCCACAGCTATGCTCTTCATCAAGTTTCCTTTATTTTATGGTTATAATAGGATTCAGCCAAAACCAAATTGTATTACGCAGATTACTAGCTCCTTTCTACAACAGTCTAGTACTACTTTCATTTAGATTTTGTTGCCTGGTTTTTACTTGCCTGAGGTACAGTACTATGACAGTTGGCTGAAGCAACCATAAGCTGACCGTACATATTACAATGAGATTGCACAGTCTCCTTCAGGTCTAAGGATGGATCCTGTCTGCGTGCGAGCAGGGACACCCGTACGGACGTGCAGGTCGGGTGAGCGTAGGTCGGCGTATGGCTGCGTACTCCCATGGAGAAGGACAGGCTGCTGCGTACAAATCACACGCAGCACCTGTCCTTCCCAGGAGCTGCCCGATATGGCCGTGCACACAGCACGGATCTGTACGGGCCGACTGTTACACATGTGAATGAGGGCTAGGGCTTATTGGCTTCATTGGTCCTGGCATGTGTTCAACCCTGGTTTATGGTGACAGTCAGTTTAGGTCTTTGAGTGTTTGTGCTCACAGGTTGAGGATGAAATGCAAGGTTCTCTCCAGCCCTCGAGCTGTGGTGCAACTACAAATCCCATTAGGATTTGCAAGACAGCCACAGGCATTATTCCCAGAGGCAGATGCATTGATGGAATTTGTAGTTTTACCGCAGCTGGAGGGCCATAGTTTGCCTATCCCTGGTGTACGTGCTCTGTAAGCTTTGGCTAAATCTATATTCTGGGAATTCATCAACAGCCCTCAAGGCACAGGTTGATTAGCATGTATTGGGAATAAAAAAAGGAAACCTTGTCTGGTTTAACCTATTACAGATTTTTTTGGGCAGGAAGCACTTGGTGGCGGCTGGTGGGTGGGAGACTTCGAGAACGAGGGCACAACTTAGTATACACGTTTGGCAGGCATCTGATGCGCCCCTCTCCGCCGCAGGTGCCGACTTGTTTGGTTAAGGTCAGTGTTGGATCTGTGGTTTAGAAGGTACATTTCAGGGATCAGAATGTCAAACATTAAGCTGCATACAATGGTACTTTTTACCTCCTGCCTTCTCCTTGGATCCAGTTTTCCTAATAACCCAATGTGGGTACCCTCCCTCACTGTTCTGGGTTTCAGAACTTGCAGTTAGTTAGATTTTCCAGCAGTGCCGTCTGCTGATAAAATATGGTATAACATCATTATCATATAGGTTCTGCATATTTTACACCCGTGCCTAACTTTCCAGTCACCATGCAGATGAGGACAATCATGCGGGCATTGTGGGACTGCATTTTCCATCCTGCTTTCCCAATATCTATGCATGTATAGCTATCCTGTTGGAGCTGTTTGTTCCACCTATGCCCTTATAACAGGGTTAGGCAACCTCAGCACTAGAGCTGCAGCTAACAATTATTTTCAAAATCGATTAGCTGGCCGATTTATTAAGTTCGATTTAATCGGTTAAAAAATAAAATACATTTTAAAAAATGGCTCCAGTGATGCGACTACTAGTTTGTATTGAGATTGTAGTCCATCACAGGAGCAAGCTTGGAGCGGTGGAAGTAAAAAAGAAAAGTGTGGTGTGCAATATAGTGAAATGAAAAGTGTAAAATAATACATCAATCAATGCAGAATGGCACCGGCTATAGAGGACTACAAATCCCAGCAATAGTACATTCTACAGCGCAATGCGGAATACCACCAGCTATAGAGGACTACAAATCCCAGCAATAGTACATTATACAGCACAATGCAGAATACCACCAGCTGTAGAGGAATACAACAAATCCCAGCAATAGTACATTATAGCTGGCGGTATTCTGCATTGCTTCTTCTTATATACTATTGCTGGGTTTTGTAGTCCTCTATAGCTGGTGGTATTCTGCATTGCACCACTGTATATTGTATTATTGCTGGGATTTGTTGTACTCTATAGCTGGTGGTATTCTGCATTGCACCACCGTATATTGTATTATTGCTGGGATTTGTTGTACTCTATAGCTGGTGGTATTCTGCATTGCACCACTGTATATTGTATTATTGCTGGGATTTGTTGTACTCTATAGCTGGTGGTATTCCGCATTGCGCTGTATAATGTTTTATTGCTGGGATTTGTAGTCCTCTATACAGCGTAATGCAGAATACCACCAGCTATAGAGGAATACAACAAATCCCAGCACTACATTATACATACAGTGTATAATGTAGTGCTGGGATTTGTATTCCTCTATAGCTGATGGTACATTGTGCTGTATAACATACATTAGAGACCACCATGTGTGGGAAAGTGCAGGCTTACCTGAGCAGTCTTCCAGCAACTTTCTTCTGAGATCGGGCTTGTCTATCGGCGGCTGTCATCCCCCTACACCTGTTCCTCCTTATTTCTTCTTCCCGCGTCCCTGTGCCGATTGTGGATTTGGGCTGGCGGGAAGGAGGTGCGGCGTGTTTGCGCGCGGGCGGGTCTGGCAGCAGCGAGCTTGAGTTGGTGCGGCGCACAGCGTGTGTGGAGCCGTGAACAGGGTCAACTAATCGGAAGCCGATTAATCGATGAATGAAAAAGTTTACAACTTTTTCAATAATCGATTTATTATCGATTTAGTCGATTAGTTGTTGCAGCCCTACTCAGCACTCCAGCTGTGATGAAACTATAAATCCCACCATGCCTGTGGCTTTCAGTCCATGGGGTTTGTAGTTCCACAACAGTTGGAATGCCAAGGTTGCCTACCCCTGGCATATAAGTTCTAACATGACGTCGTAAACCGCCTGTGCGTTTGGATATATTTATACTAGAGGTAACATTAGTCATTTGGAATGTGCAGCCAGGAGGGTTTGATTTTTGTCTCTGCATGTTTCCGTACACCCCAGTGGCATTGAATAGTGTGCTATTTTAATTGCAATTGATGGGCTATAATTGGTAGTAAGAATAATAGTAATATACAAAGAAAAATAAAACCAAATGCCAGGCGTCAGCAGTAAAATGTTAGGAAACCTGTTTCCCATGATTTGCTGGGTCCTGTAGCAGAAAGGTTATCAGTTTCCTGTTGGATTCCTATTATCCCCATTGTGTGACACTTCCCAGAGGCAGCTTTGCAGAGTGTTGATGAGCATCTCCCCTTCTCTGCAGACTATTGCTCAGCAGCGGACCGTACCTATACTGTCCTTCGTCCTTTCACCTTTTTATGGGCTCAGTTTCTTTTGTTATGCATATTTTGTAGGTATCTTGGTTATACATTTTGCCACAATCAATGGCCATTTACAATAGCATTTGCTGGCTGTGTAATACAATTGCTCCGCAGCGATAAATTCTGTGACTGTCATTGGGCAATTTGTAAGTACATTTAACAGCTTTTAAACCAATGTGAAACATAATGACAGAATGGCGATGCACTCATTGTTTTTTTTCCTGTGGGATCCTCCACTTTTATTGTATGTTTGTGTATATGGGTCAAATGGATATAATCGGGAATGTAAAATGTGTTTGTACAGTCCAACAGAAAGTCCATGGGGCCTAATTATAAAGCAATGAATTTGGTGTACCAATCACTGTCATCTGAAACACAGGTACCTGGAAGATTCACCTGCATTGAATGTGTGGTGGATATCAGATTCACTGTTTTATAAATGTGCCCTCGCGTGAGCCATGATGAAAGTGCATTACTGCTTTGTAACCTACCAAAATGAAAAGACTCAACTAATTGACAACACACTCACCTGGTCCCTGTTGCACTCAACTGCCATGAATACCATCTCCTGCCACCCATGCCAGGCAGTGTAATGATCTGGATTATTATTATTATTACATAGTATTTATATAGCGCCAACAGTTTGCGCAGCGCTTTACAATATAAGGAAGACATTACAATCACAATACAATTAAAGACAAGATGGTAAGGAGGGCCCTGCCCCTGAGGGCTTACAATCTAATAGGGAGGGGCAAGTGATACATGAGGAGGTAGCTGTGTGGGGATTAATTGTTTGAGATGGTTCAGTGGTTAGGTTGACTTGGGACAGGTTGTGGTAAAGAGTTCCAGAGAATGGGAGAGCTCCTGGAGGAGTTGACAAGGGAGCTGAAAAGCAGGAGGTCTTTGGAAGAGCGGAGGGGACGGTTAGGGTCATATTTTTGACACAAGGTTTGAGATATATTCAGGGGCAGAGTTGTGGATAGCTTCGTAAGTGGTGGTTAGTATATCTTCTTGTGATACATGAGGAGGGAGCTGTGTGGGGATGAATTGTTTGGGAACGTGATGGTTCAGTGGTTAGGTTGAGGTGGGATAGGTTTCCCTGAAGAGATGAGTCTTTAGGAAACGCCTAAAGGCAGTCAAGGTGGGAGACAGACGGACAGGTTGGGGTAAAGAGTTCCAGAGGATAGGAGAGACTCTAGAGAAGTCCTGTAGGCGAGTGTGGGAGGAGTTGACGAGGGAGCTGGAAAGCAGGAGAAAGCAGGTCTTGGGAAGAGCGGAGGGGACGGTTAGGGTGATACTTCCTTGGATGCCTAAATACTTTATTACATGACTCTGGAGGTTGTGCAGCATCATAGTGCTTGCATTGGCTAGCTGTCTTTGAATCATTGTGGTCATGTGACCACGCTAACCAGTGACAATCTCCTCTTTTTTTTTCTGGGATGGGGCAGAGTGTCTGCATCCAGGGGCGTATATCTGTCTACCAGCGTAAACAGGATCTGGACTTTTTTTTTTGCTGCGCCCATGTGAATAAGCCCTTCGAGAGCAACTGCATTCCAGTCAAAGAGTTTTATTTCTACAAAAGTGACATAATAGACTGTGCCTCCCAATCATTCTACTCCCCCGTTGTCGTATGACTCAAAAACGGCTAAAATACATGCCCCATTTTTGCTAGGATTTCCACCATAGTGCTAAAGTGCAACTTCTCTGATCTGAAAGCATCAGTAGTCCTAGACCAGCGATGGTGAACCTAGAGCCACAGAGGCCACGCAGAGGCCCCTCTGGTGGCACGCGAGCCTAGGCAGGAGTGTTGAATTTCTATTGCCCAACGAATGGGACATGCAGTGCTGGGCGGGTAGTTTTTCCTAGCCCCTGTTTGTTTGCAATAAAGTTAAGTGGGGAAAAAAAGTAAAAAAATTATAAAATAAATAAAAACAAAAATTACCATTTATAAAAAGTAAAAATTAAAAAATAAGTAGGAAATAATTAAAATAAAAAGTGATGAAAAAGTAAATATAATCAAATCCATAATTATTTAAAAAAAACAAAGTAAGAGATAATTAAGATAAGTAAAAATGTAAAACAAAGTGATAAAGTAAAACATGAAATGTTTGAATATGTGTGTTTTTAAACCCAGTGCCCAAACTAGAACACAATGCCAACCTATTTTCAGTGTTGCCAGATAAATTGATTTTGCGTTACAGATTGGGCACTCGGGCTCAAACGTTAGCTATCCCTGTCCTAGACCATAGCCAGGTAATCCTTTGCCAACAGAAACATACTAAAGTTGTGACAAAGTGCGGTATTCGGTGGGGCTAGTATTCTCAAAAGAAGAGGCCAGCCTCCGTTTCTCTCCTGAAAGGTTTTCTTTAAAGCCCATTTAGTGGCCAGTCATTGCTGCTCGACCATAGCAGAATGTTGATGACTCTTGGCTGTGACAGTGGCTTTGTCTCTGCCAGCTGCTGCATGCCTGTTGCATGGGTGTATCCCAGTGACAGCTGTGTTATAGAATGGACACACATGCAGCCTTCCAGCTCCACTCTGCCAAACCAGCTGTTGTCTGTCTCTCCCGGAAGTGTGGGCCGCTTCAGCCTTACTGGCAAACGTAAACTTTGCAGTGCCAGCAAGACTGACTTGCTCAATGTTTTCCAGGCACCTGGCCTCTTAAAAAAGGAAAGGGGAAGTTTAAAGTGGATCACTGTACACAAACATTTCCCGGATGCTTCTCAAGTATATTAACGGCAATCCGTAGAGATATGGTGGTTGCTATTTCCGACCTGTGCCTGAGAATGCTACTTGCCTGGCTGATATCAATGATGACATTTACATCAGTATTAATTGCAATAGTACTAATATAACCAATCATTATTGTAGTGCTCAAATTATCTTGTAATAACATATCCTCATGGTAAGCGTGATTGTTCTGGTAGCAGAGATTTTAGTCATTGTGTATTTTCCTGTTGGAGGACACGACCCTTTTATAGAATGCAGTGGCCACCTTGCATATGCAGACATAGGAGTTTATTTCTGTCTGGCCAGTTGAGCTCGTTCACAAATGACGACACCGCCACTGCAACACTGTATTTCCAGCAAAGTCTTGGAGTCTCCTAGCTCTCCCCTGGTCCCGGTAGCAGACACTATGTGTCAGTAATGGGGTTCACCTCTCCGACCATCAAAGTCCTCTCCCGAGCCTGTTAGTCAGGTGTGTTCCTCCTCCTCAAGTGCTGTGCTGGGTGCAGTGGTTCCACAGAAAGAGTTTTGTTTACACTGGAGCTGTTAATCCAGCTGAATTGACTAACAGAGGAGTTAGTAATGTGCAGGTTTCACCAGGGGGTTCACATAGAAGCCTATCCTCTCCCCAACGTTCACCAGTAAACCCAAGCCTGTATTTAATGGTGGATTAAGTTCATGCTCAGATAACAGACCTCTTGGAAAAAGCCAGTCGGGATGCTGGTAAGATGATATGCTGTTGATGTGAACCCCTTGGTGATGCCTGCATATTATTATCTTTCTGTGGAACCACTGCACTCAGTTCTTGTAGAGGACGGACATGGCTGACTGACAGGCTCATCTGTGGAGTAGACTTTGCCGGTCGGAGAGGTGAACCCCATTTCTGGCACATCTAGTCTTCTACAGGGATCAGTGGAGAGCTATGATGATACGTCATATTGAGCCTGATGTAAGGACCTCAAGCAGCCCCGAAACATCGCTAGCTTCTGTGACATTATAGGGGGGAATTTATCAAAACTGGAGCAAACGAAATCTGGAGGAGCTGTGCATGGCAACCAATCGGCTTCTCTCTTCAGTTTATTCAGTTAAGGTTTGAAAATGAAAGAGAGAAGCTGATTGGTTACTGTGCACAGCTGCTCCAGATTTTGTCTGCTCCAATAAATTCCCTTCTATGTCTACTCGTCAACAAAGACAAATCTTCCACATCAACACCATGGGGTATACCGGTCAGGAGTGTGGTGGCATACATACCGGACTGGTATTGGATGGACACAGATGACTGACTGCTCATTTCAGGAGTAGACTTTGCCGGTCGGAGAGGTGAACCCCATTTCTGGCACATATGGTCTTCCACAGGGATTAGGGGACAGCTATGAGGCTCTTAGGGCAGGTTCACACCATTTTATTTTTCCAGACCAGATCTGGAATGCAGTGCATTGCGTTTTGCTGCGGATTTACCACAATTTTACTGCGATCTTGCCATGTTCCGGAGCTGTTGTTTTATTTTCTCACTTAAAATGGGCTTTCATGTGCGTTCCAGTGCGTTTGCATGCATTCTTTCATTTGTTTCCAGTGCATTCCAGACCAGACAGATTGAGACATGCAGTATTTTTCTGGTCTCGGCTGGTGTAAACAGAGGCCAGAAATAGCATAGGGATACATTGGGATGCATTTTGGGCCCAGAAACAGCCTGGTCTGGAGATGATGTGGTGTGAACGGGCCCTTAACATTTACAGCATTAGGCCTCATTCACACTGCCGCACGTATGCGAGCGTATACGCACCATATGCAACCTATGCAAATGGCTCCATACACACAGCCGCGTATAGAGCTGTATATTTGCGTAGCGTATATATGCGCAAAAACAGAATGGAACAGAGATGCGTCCGGGCAGCGTATCTCTGCGTATTTACGCGCATATACACGTGTTTACGCGCATCTACGCGTCTATACGCGCACAGCACATTAAAAATTCCATTACGAGTGATGCATTCTGGGATTGCATATAGTGCACGCATACACGCGCGTATATATATATATACACGCATAGACAATTTTGCTTGCGTTGTGTGTGAATGAGGCCTTACAGTGAATGTGTCATCATTTGTAAACAAACTGGCAGGACGGGAATATAAAACACTTCTATCTCCATATGCAAGGTGACCATGTTTGCTATTTAATAAACTGCAATACGTCTGAAGTTTGCTGAGAAATAAGAAGATTCAGCACTGCATTTTGTATCGGAGGATGATGTATATGTTTCATTATTGTATGAATAAATGTTTTTATTTAAACCTGGCTAATACTTGAATCTATTTGACGTGCTGATACAATGAAGTGATACTCCTTCAGAAATAGGGATTGCCTGGAAAGTATCAAATATGGTGATTTTTGATTAATGTAATTAAGTAACTTGGTGTTGCACTCTGAAGGACTTCAGTGGTCACTTCCCTCGGTTTGTTTTCTCTGTGCTTATGTATGCTTGTCTTTCACCCTCCTTGTTTTTTTTTTTTTCTCTTGCCTACCCATCCTTGGATTTTTGGGAAAGTTTAGGACTTCGGATCATTTCTGCACTTCCATTACTTTTCACAGCAACTGGTGTTACAAGTCATTGCTTGTAATGTGACTCCAGTCCGCTGTGTCTGCCTCCACCCGTCCCCTCCCAGCCCTTCAAATTCCTGTGCCATGCCAGTGCCGTAGTCTTTCTTTTCAGTAGGTACGCAGAGCATCTATGCCACGCAGCTAGCTGCACTACCAGCTCTTTATCGGTCATGATACTTGGCCCAGTCCTGGCCTCTCCTAATGCTTTACATGGAAAGAGGCACATGATCAATCCACCACTTCGGGAGAAAGCCCTCCGGCGACATGTCTTCTTCAGACCTGGTAAGGTCGGATGATTCTGGTGCCTGTGGCTCTTTGATGTACTTTGTGTTGCATAGAGGACGAGAGTGAATCAGATGCACAAAGTTGCTACTTGGTTTTCTGGCTGAATGATCGCTTTACTTCTAGATCCCTGGATAAGCTATATGTAATTAGGTTCTAGAGCTTGAATATATAAATTCTTATTTGCATGTGTATATGCAGCAAGCGTTGTGTATTGTATTTGTGTTGGTTTATTTGTAGTACTGTCTTTTCCTATGATTATAGTTTTTGGATATGCTATCTGATGAAGATGACAGTGACTAGCTGATGAAGATGTGAATTGAACAGAAAAGGATTCCGATTGACAGAATGTTTTACTTTTACTAGTCTAAGGTTAGCCATGATCATAGGAGGGTGGCCTGCCATCCAGGCACTGTCTAGTCTTACTCAGACTTGGCGTCTGCTGCCAGGACAGCCAACATACAAGCTTGGAGAGAGTGTGTTTATATGCTGTAGAGCCCTGGTGGCCAACCTGCGGCCCTTTGGGACTGATTGTGCGACTCTCGGGGGGCCCTGCCTGTAGCCTGTTTTACTTGCCTGGGTGCTTACTCTGATCAGTGAAGGAAAAAATATTATTTAGACTGGGTTTTCTAGTAGTTAGATGGCTTGTTTTATTTCTTTCACACAATCTGTTTCTAGGCTGTCCGTCCCTTGGCTCTTGTTATCTTTCCGCTTTCATAATGGATCTTGTGGGGAGAAATAATAATTGTGCCACAAGTAATTTTTAATGGGGCACAAATGTGGAAGCATTGGTTTGTAAAAGGGCTGTAATAGCGGTGATCTCTAGCAGTCTCATGTAATGTGTATGTGTAGCCTGCTAACTAATCGATTTTGAAAATAATCGTTAGCTGCAGCTCTAAGCCCATAGCTGTCTTAACCATGTCCCCACTTTCCAAAAACCCTCACAGCTTGTCTGCAGTCTCTGGCCAGCTCCTGTAGCATGCCCGCAGTCTCTGGCCGGCTCATGTAGCACGCCCGCAGTCTCTGGCCAGCTCCTGTAGCATGCCTGCAGTCTCTGGCCAGCTCCTGTAGCATGCCTGCAGTCTCTGGCCAGCTCCTGTAGCATGCCTGCAGTCTCTGGCCAGCTCCTGTAGCATGCCTGCAGTCTCTGGCCAGCTCCTGTAGCATGCCTGCAGTCTCTGACCAGCTCAAGCGGTCATATTCCACATCCCATCGCCAGAGGGTCACTTTTAGCAATTCACAAGGCAGCAGCTTTTTTCTTAATCCACTAAGCTTAATGTCTGCAACCTTTAAAAATGAATCTGTAAAGGCTTCAACACCCACTGCTGTTTTGAGCTATTGAAGAAAGCCATCTTTTATTAATGCAGTGCAAAGATCTGTCACCATTTACAAAGCATTGTAACCCATAGCAACCAGAGTTCAGTTTATGGCCGTCATCACAGTGAGGAATGTTTTCTGATTGGGTGCCATGTGTTTCTACATATGGCTGAATAATGTTCTTTGGTATATCTTTGAAAGGAAACCTTTCCTGAGAGAAACGCACAGCCTGCCAATCCTGACATCTAATCCTGCAAATGTTCATTGCCTGGCTGTGATGCCGACTCTGCTCCATTCATACTTTATCACTAGCCCAGCACAAGCCTGCAGATAAAGACTTCTGACTTTTCTTCTTCTTCCTTTTTTTTCCCCTCTCATCCATTTAAAGTACAGTTCACTTTCTCACAAAATGTGCAACAGCACCCCGCTACCTCTCCCAGCCCCTGCTGCACATACCCCACCCCACGCCAGCCAGTGTCCAATTTATACAATGCGCTGCACAGCCCCCACGTAATGTAATGACCATAATGCACACAGATGGTGAGCACTCATTGGTCAGCATGGTCACATGGCCATGCTGACCAATAAGAAGTGCTTTTGAACTTGAGACCAGGTCCTGAAAATGAGTAGTACTTATCATTGTCCAATGTGGTCATGTGACCGTTCTGATGAGTGCCCACTATTTGTATTATGCTCATTACATACTGCGGGACTGTGTCTGTACACTTGACTGGTGGGGGATCACACAGGTATGTGCCGTGGGGGTGCGGAGAGGTGGCGGGGTGTTGTTGGTAAGTGCATTTTCTCAAATATTGGGAGAATGTGAACTTCCCCTTTAGGGCAGGTTCACACCACATCCAGATAATCTCCAGACCAAAATGTTCCCAGCCTAAAATGCATCCTAATGTATCCCTATGCTATTTCTGGCATCTGTTCACACCAGCGCAGTCTGTTCCAGACCAGATCAGAAAATACTGCATGTCTCATTTTGTCTGCTCTGAATGCACTGGAACTACGTGCAGGTTCACACCATTTTCTGGACTAGATCTGGTCCCTAAAATGGTGTGAACCTGCCCTTAAGCATGTGTATTCTAGTCCATTAAAAGTTCCTGGACTGCGACCATTTAGACCAGCTGCATTGCCACTTTTCTGCATTCAGTCTCTAATCCGGGTCAGTTTCTCGATTGCGTATGCAATTCAAACGCGGGCGTCAAGGTACATCCAACCTTTCAATGTCAGTGGGCAGCCAGTGAAAGTAATATGTTCTGTCAAATACAGAGTTCTGTTCTATTTCCATCTTAATGTTCTGGGTATTGTTGCCTTTACCAGATCACATGCAAGTCTTATTTAAATGGCTTTGCAACATAAGCCTTGAGTCTATTTTTGTGGTCCAGAATGCTCATAAACAATAAACATATTCAAGGAATGGTCTGGCTGATTGAAATCCTGCAGGTCTTGATTATTTTAGAAGATGACACACGTCGTGTCTATAATTAGCGCTAAACACGGGTGAAGTCATATTGGAAATGAGCCCTGTCTAGTGGTCAGTGAAGGAGCCTGGAGACCTGGGGTCTTGCTCTCTGGCTCTCCGCATAACCTATTTTTACCACGGTGTCTTATTCTCGGCTCCTCCAGCGTCTGCTGCCTCCTTTTAGCCTCCAGACTCCTGGACCTAGTTTGTATGGAGGGATTCCCTGAATTTCAGAGCAATACAATCTCTAGGTCTGGAGACCTCATGTTCCTCAGGCTTGGAGCCACCTCACACTTAGAATCACACCAAGGGCATCTGTGATGTGGTAGTCTGTGGACCTCTTTGCTTTTGAAAATATTATCCGGCTATAGGTTCAGGGTAATAACTCACACATGAAAGTTGTGTTACACTTTTAGGATCAAAGACCATGTTTTGTGCTTGCCTCGAAGTGGGACAGATCAAACGCTGTTTTGTAATGCAGTTCTCAGCACTGTGAGCATCTTAAATTACCCAACTTTTGATGTGCCTGACTAATCTAATGGTCATGTTTAAAGTGCATCCCTTGCTTTTGTTACTTTCTAGTAAATGTGATATCTGAAAGGTTAGGCGCCTGATATGTACAACGCATACCTGTATTCAAGTGGACCTTTCACCATTTTACTGCTCTTTGTCATTCCCTTCCTGTAATCTCTGTTTTTACGTAATCACTAAGAAGTTGCATGTTTTGTGAACAGTATAGAAGTGATGTACCATTAGCAGCCTGCGATATTCACGTCACAAAATTGTGAGCCTGCATAGATTTTATTTATGTAGGCGCAGTCTCGTGGTACTTTGGTACTTACTGACCTGCAGCCCCATGGGATGGGTGACATATCTAAGGAGGCTTCGCTTGGCTAAAGGTATGTCACTCTTGCCTAGGTGAGGGTTGAGGTAGTGGGAGGGTGGAGGAATAACAAACTATATATAGTTTACAAAACATGGACATTTTTGGTGACTGAGGGGAGAAAGGGTGTGACCGAAAGTGCAGGAAATATCTGTTATACAAGGAAGTATGGAAATGGATCATTCATTTTGTACACATTGTCTTGGGTATGTTTTGGTACAAGGCCGTTGCAAAGTTTAGAGCGTTCTACGCTCGACGAACGCTCTACAAAACGCTTTAAAAATATAAATCCCATTGTATTCAATGGTCTCTTCCCACCTTGGCGTATTTCCGCCCGTCCCTAACGCGCTCCACAACGGCCCACGCCTGAAAAGGTACAGGTACTACTTTGGGCCGTTTTGTAGCGCGTTTCCATTGGGCTACAGCCAAGTAGCCTTCGGAAACGCGCGACTTTTTTACCGCGAATCGCGGTAAAAAAACACGCGACAGACGCGCATCTGCAAATACGCCTAGGTGTGAACGAGACCTTAGGCTGTGTTCACAACTTTTTGTGCCTGAATTTTTCTGTGGTTGGTTTTTATGTGCGCTTTGATGCGTGTTTTTATGCGTTCTGCCAAAAACATGTTATTGTACCAAAAAACACTCTCTTTTTCTCAATGCATGCCAGCACAGCTCACAGATGTGAACAGGCCCCCCAAAGGATGGCAACCCTCTCATTGTACATTAACACGAGTTGGGCAATGTGTGTTAAATCGTACAAGTGTAAATATGACCTTTATCTCCAAAACATCACTTACAACCTGTGATAGCCATTTCATATTTAAAAACAAATCCACATTGACTATGACCTACAAAACTATCAGGTGGACTACTTTCCCACAGTTGTCGATGCCGGTTTGCTCTGCGCACTGGACGCCTGTTTCGTAAATTCAGCATTTCCTATTGGTCGGCTTGGTCATGTGTTGTGAATATATAAACATATAAACTGAGTGGCCAGATTATTATGACCACCCCATCAGTACTTTGTTGGGCCACGAGATGACTCCACGAGATGACTTAGTTGGGGCACGACATGACTCCACGAGATGTTGAAAGGTGATGCGAGGAATCTGACACTGCACTGTTGCCCTTCTGTTGTCTTGTACCAGTCTTGCCACTCTCCGTTCTGCCCTAACATTGACTAGTCGCTGACGGCCACAATTCGCATGTTCAGACCCAGATTTTCGGCTGACAGTCCAGTCTTTAAACACTTTAACAACAGCTGCTCTTGAACATTTAACGAATTCTGCTGTTTGGCTGATACTCGCTCCATGGCTCGCGCCAACAATCATCACACGTTCATAGGCTGTTAAATTGCGTTGTTTACCCATATCTTCAGAAAAAAATCACTTCTACTGTCGTGGTAAACAACCCGCTTCCCTATTTATAATGGTCTGGCCCTCTAGCAACTTCAGCGCAAAATGATAGCTAATTATAGCTAATTTGCCTACAAACGTCAGGTGGTCATAATAATCTGGCCACTGAGTGTATATGAAATGACTGAGCCCTTGTGTTATGTTAGCGTTTGTCACTTCCTTTTATCTCATTATTTAAGGAGTGTTGTGTTTGCTGAGTATTATGCTGTATATGTGAAATTATTTCATACCTGGAAGTTGTAGATAAGATCAAGGGGATCCTTATCAATCCACCCACTTATTATTCTTTTTTTCTTTTTCCACCCAGAAGCTTTGCACCGTCCTTTTGGCAGTGACTCAGAACCTCAATCCCTCAATGATGCCATCCGCTGGAGCTCCAAGGAGAACCTGCTCGGAGCCACAGAAAGTGACCCCAACCTCTTTCTTGCTCTTTATGATTTTGTGGCTAGTGGAGACAATACCCTGAGCATTACTAAAGGTAAAGCCTAAATATTAACAACTATACAGTTTGTGTCAACCATATAACTACGTTTAATGGATGTGTATGTTGTACATAGGTTGTTAAAGAACTGCAGTACTAAATTCATATGTCTGTATACCTAGTATGGGAAGGATGCACCTCTTTCATATGATAAGTCTGTCTTGGATTTCTGGATGGCATATGTGGTTTTAGACGTTTTTTTAATATGCATCTATAAATAACAAAGTGATTTTGTTATTGTGGTAATGCAGTTTTCTCTTTTGGAGGATATACATCTTTGTTCAATTTGGAATGTGTATTGTATTTTTTTTTTTCTATGGGACATATTGTATTTTTAGCTTTTATGAATAATGTGACGATTTGCTGCCAGATGTGGTTTGGTCATTTATATCGAAATGTCCTAATGTGTTCCTTGTGGGATTGTATGTTGTAATTGCACATGGCTTCCAGGAGATGTAGGTTGATCTTTTGAATTTTGTTTTCAATTTTCTTTTGTGCCGTCATCTTTCAGGAGAGAAACTTCGTGTGTTGTGTTACAACCAGAACGGGGAATGGTGCGAAGTGTTATCTAAGAACGGCCAGGGCTGGGTGCCCAGTAATTACATCACTCCTGTGAACAGCCTGGAGAAGCACTCGTGGTACCATGGTCCTGTGTCCCGCAGTGCAGCCGAGTACCTCCTCAGCAGCCTCATTAATGGCAGTTTCTTGGTGCGTGAGAGCGAGAGCAGTCCGGGCCAGCTGTCCATCTCTCTGCGGTACGAGGGTCGAGTCTACCACTACCGTATCAACACTGGCTCTGATGGCAAGGTAGGTGGAAAGGCACTTATGTTTGCATTTTGTTTGTTTGCAAAAGTGAGCAGTCTCTTTTTTTTGGGAATTTTATCGTATTCTGGCTTTCACTCGGGAAATATGCTAGCTAAATACTGATTGTTACTAAAAATATTAGAGGATGGGGGTAAGGAGGTGAGAAATAATGATTAAAGGGTGGATAAGTACTAGAAATATGCACTATAAATATATATATATAAATTATACACTATAAATATGTGGTAGGGGGTTCCTTGTTTAGATATAATATGTGAAAATGTTATATATTTTGAGTAAATACCTGAATAATACACAAAATTAATATGAAACACTAAATATAGAGGTGATATAACAAATAAAGGGAGGACAAGTAACAGAAATATGTAATATATATATATAAAATATACACTATAAATATGTAGTAGGGAGGGGTTTGTTTGTTTTTTGTTTTGTGTTTTTTTTTTGGTATAATACGGGAATAAACACTAAAAATAATATATAAAATTAATTAATACGAAACACTAAATATAGAGGTAGAATGGAGGGGGTGTGATACCACGAATAAAGGGCGGATATGTAACAGAAATATGCAATATATAAAATATACACTATAAATATGTAGTAGGGAGTTTTTTGTTTGTTTTTTACATAATACGGGAGTAAACACCTAAACAATATACAAAATGAATTAATATGAAGCACTAAAGACGGAGGTAGAAAATATCACGATATAAAAGGGGAGGGTGAAGGAAGTTAGATAGGTTATGTGGGATAAAAGGGGAGGGTGAAGGAAGTTAGATAGGTTATGTGGGAAGCCAATCTAAGATTTGGCATATATAATATGAAGACCGTTCAGGGTTGACCATGAAATGTAAATGTTAAAATATGGACTAAATTGCGAAAATAGCAGTGTCTTAAATGTGAGTTGTGTGTATGTATGTGGATGTATAATCATGTTGTTGTAAATTACACTATTAATTATGTGGTTGTAAATTATTCTTGTTGATTGTCGGAAAAAAATTTTGTTTTGAATAAAGAGGATTTAATTAAAAAAAAAATACTGATTGTTATGCACTTTAAGGATCAGCCTATTCAAATTGGTTAAATATCCCTTCTTAGTCCTATATTTAATAGAAATTCAGACTTTTGATCCTTAAAGGCCCAGCTCCACCTACCCGCTGCAGCCATTGCAGAGTGGTGATTCTTCTAAGAAGGCACCCCCACTTGCTGATCCTACATTTGGGTATGGAGGAGTATGTGACCTCATCCCAGGATGCATTGGTAAAGCTTGGGCAGCTAATGACAGCGCCAAAACACTGGCACATGAGAAGGTAAAAGTTAACACTGTGTAAGCTCTAGTACATGCTTACAATAGGGTTAGTACTTTCAGCTCCAATGGAGGAACAGTGTGGATGGAAATGTGGGATCAGTGGGCAGATAGAAACTTTTTTTTTCTTCTCACAAGAGAACCTGTCACTTTGGCCTGAAATGACATAACAGAGTCTCTTTAACTGACCTGTTCTCAGCTAGCCGATTGCTTACAGAGTAAAATGGTGAAAATATTGTGTATGTAGTATTATGTATGTATTTGTATAATGTATTTAGTTATGTGTGGCGAAACCACGCAAGAATATAGTAACATTCCAAGCTCACCGACATGTTTACTAGAGAGATATATTTGCTCTGTCCATGTGGAAAGAGTGGCAGAGTAGAACTAATATTGGCTTTTTGACCCTGTCCTCCAGGTCTATGTCACAGCCGAAAGTCGTTTCAACACACTGGCCGAGTTGGTTCACCATCACTCCACTGTGGCTGATGGCCTTGTCACTATCTTACACTACCCAGCACCTAAGTGCAACAAGCCTACAGTTTACGGAGTCTCCCCCATCCACGACAAGTGGGAGATGGAGCGCACAGACATCACCATGAAGCACAAATTGGGAGGGGGACAGTATGGAGAAGTTTATGTCGGGGTTTGGAAAAAATACAATCTCACCGTCGCTGTGAAAACACTTAAGGTAAGGTAACCAGAACTATGTAAGTCAACATTCAATCTATACGTTACAAAAAGAAAATCAAAATACATGAAGTAAAGCAAAAAAAAAATAGCCCTGGCCTCTTATGTTTCATACCGAGAATAATATATGGGACTTGTAACACCATAGTTGGCTTTGTCATAGCGCCCCCTGTGGTGCAACTTGTGTTATTGCACATACCTGCTTATGTCTTATCTCTTTTGCACTGAAAGATAAAATGAAAATGCTGCAAAGCATAGATATGTACCCTTATTCACTTTATTTTCCAAACAAAATAGATTTTTTTTTAATGTGAAGCATGTTAATATTTTTAAGCAGCATGGCCCATGTAAAGATCAAAAACTTGTAGGAGTAAAAAAAAATGGTAGCCCTTCCTAAAGTGCAATCATGGCAAATAGCTCACGTGGAAGTATCTAGGCAAAAATACAATCATATGGTGACCTTCTGTGCAAGATGCACTGCAACAGCATTCTAGTCTAAAAGACCTCTTGAGTTTTTTATAAAATTCACTAGACTTATTCCATAGCTGAGTGGAACCTAAGTCTTTTGTCATGTGATTTAGTACTCTACAGCCTTCCTCTCAGGCCCAAGTGGCTGTGATCGAGGCTGCAGGGAGGGAGGGGGGTGGTTCCAGAGGGAGGACATAGGTAGGTCTAGGGAATATACTGGCTTTCCATTTATTCAGGCTTAGATTCTGGTCTGTTCACAAGAGGATATCGTCATCTCTAGGAGTTTACCTTCCTGAGCAGTCTGGTTAGATGACGAACACCAAGATGAAAAATGAGTCACACAGCAAGTAGAGTGCATCTTGTGAGCAGGTGGTCTGGGGTGTACCTCTTAAAGGACACCTGTCAAGAGAAAAATATTGTAGCCCCCATTTTTTTTAACATTGCAGGTTTTGGGGTTGTCACCTTTTATACACTTAGTGAATCGGTGACCCAGAGTAAGAGTGTAGTCCATTAAAGCAAACCTGATGTTGTATAAAACTTGCTAAAACTCCACTGGAACCACATAGCAGGCTCTTCTATGTGCTGCACATCACTTCAGCTTTTCTACTAAGCACCACAGGAGCCCTGAATCATAGGACTCTGTGATTTGCAAGTTTTAAGATGCTCCAATGGCCAAGTGCCTATCTTCTACCTCCTGTACTTCACTGTTGTCTCAAAGGACCACCCATCACACTGATGGCCCAGTAATGAGAATCAGGGGACATGGCCTGACTCCACCATGAGAGCTGTTCAAAATGTGCATACCGGAGCGTGCTGACACTATGGGGCTGATTTACTAACCTAAACACACACACCAGGTGTGTGTGATTTTCACACAGCAAAACGTATTTATCAACCAAAAAGTCTCTAAAAGCATATTTCCACTAATGCCATATATGGAAAAATCATGCACATGATGCATATATAATGCTGCTTCACAGTTTAGACAAAAATGGTTAGCTCATGCATTTACATTCCTGCATTTATCAACGCAAGCACCACAACATAGAGCTAATTTACCCAACATCACCTTGGAATTCATTCAGGGCTTTGCACAACACACCTGCTGGGTGTGTACACATTACAAAGGTGTTTAGATTCCACCCATAGATCATGCTGGGAGGGAACACACTGCAGAGGTGTATACACATTCGTGGTGTGTTTATAAGGTTAGTAAATCAACCCCTATGTCTCTTATCTGTTTCCTGATGGGTACCATTAAAATAGCGATTCCATTCTAGGGTATGCCTTACCTTTAAAATGGTGAATTATAGGGCATGTTTTTCTTAAAATATAAGTAGTCACTTTTGATGAGCAACTCATCTGTTGAACATATATGATGAAAATTAGAAATGTACAGTCGATGGCTTTTCATTGAAGTTTTAGTGAAATAAAAAACATTTCTAACAAAGGTGTATGTATCAGTACCTAAAAAGTCCGATACATTTCTTTTAATAATACATCTGATAAATTACGGATGTGGTACGATGGGCCAATACGATTTAAAGTAAAAAATACTACTGGTAATTACTAAATATTAAAGTTCTTGTTCGGGAATATGGAAACCTTGGTCACAGATGAAACACTGATCTGATGCTTTGTATTTGGTTTTCCTTATTTTCAGGAGGACACTATGGAGGTTGAAGAATTTCTAAAGGAGGCAGCAGTGATGAAAGAGATCAAACACCCAAACCTTGTCCAACTCCTAGGTTTGTATACAAAGTTGCCCTAGTTCTTTGTATTGCGTTTGCCCCAGCTTAGTAGTTTTGTTATTTAGCATGCGTTCCCTTCTTTTAGAGTTTTTTCCTTTTATTTTGTCAGGTGTCTGCACACTGGAGCCCCCGTTTTACATTGTCACAGAGTACATGCACTATGGGAACCTGCTGGACTATCTTCGAGAGTGTAACCGAGAGGAAGTAACTGCTGTAGTTCTGCTTTACATGGCCACACAGATCTCCTCTGCCATGGAGTATCTGGAGCGAAAAAACTTCATACACCGGTGAGCTGCATGCAATTTCTCTGCGAGGTACTAATTTAGCTCTTGATTTTTGTAGTCAAGGCAGGGTGATGGTATCTTCAGGCTGCACCTAGAGAGGGTTTTTTTTTCTTACAGTGTGATTTCCTTTTGTGTAAATTTAAATATATCTCTGTTACTTTCTTTAGGGACCTTGCAGCAAGGAACTGTCTTGTGGGTGAGAATCATGTGGTGAAGGTGGCCGATTTTGGACTCTCTCGGCTCATGACAGGTGACACATACACAGCACATGCTGGTGCCAAGTTCCCGATAAAATGGACTGCTCCAGAAAGCCTGGCGTACAACACTTTCTCTATAAAGTCAGATGTCTGGGGTATGAAACAAAGCTTATTAGATCACTTTTCTTAACTCCTTTTTATATGTTCTGATTTTGCTTCCTAATCTAAATAGAAACCGGAAAAAGAAAGTCTATGGAGTACTTTTGAATGCAGTAATGAATTTAAAATTCTGATGTCTGCTAGGCAATGGACAAACGGTTTAAAGAAGTTTCACTTGGTTTTTTGTTTTTTAACGTCTTGTGTCCCCCAGGGAACAAAGTACATGTAGTACGTTGTCCCATTATCTATGTGCTGCTTAAGGCTTGCTGCATAGTTGGACTGGACACCCTCTCCCCACGGCTGTCCGTCCATTCAACTAGCAAAGAGACCAATAATTGAGGCTTAATTAGTGATGCTTGTCTCTAGCTCCATGCACTTGCCCAGGACGACCGTTATCACTAGGAATGCAGGGAAAGAGTGGGCATGTCAACTAATCTATGCTGAGATCATACACAGCAGACCACAGCACAGTCACAGCCAACCAGCTATTCTTGTAAAGAGAGACTAGTGTAGTAGCTGGCTTGTGTTGTTGTGGGCTTATGATTTTGCAAATGATGGCTCTTGTGTACTGCACACAGTCATTTACAACACGGTCTGACAGCTACTACTTTAGTCCCTCTTCCCCAGAATAACTGCCGGCTGGGGGGCAATTCTGGGCTAAGTCTTCCCTTTAAGTTCAAGAAAGCCCTTTCAGTACATGGCAGATAGCAGGAGTGTAAAGCATAAGGGGCGCAGAGCTGCAGAATGAAGAGCTCGAGGTGGCTTCTGCGCTGGCTTTTGCTACCCCCGTAGGAAGGCCCATCATTTGGCCATCTGCCTAGTGTGAACTACAGCATAATAGAATTTGGGTTTTATTTACAAACCATTGCACATGGATGATTCAAGAAGGATTTTCACCTGCACATAGCTCACAGCACAGTATGTCAACTCACGCTTTTTGTCTCCGGTTGCATGCACTATTGCACAGTAAAAATATGTATGCTCTTCAACCTAGATCTTGCCTTGCAGTGCATGGGTGGGGTAAAAGCTTGTCCAAACACTGACAGGGAGAGAATCAAGGTTTGCAGGCTTCTAGCTTCTTCAGAAGGTGTAAAATATCCTAAACATAAATGTATGCTTGTTTTACTGGTTTGAATTTTCCTTCAGGATCAGAATGATCATACTTGAGCTTTTTCTAAAGCTTAACCAGGTGTACTTACTGAATGACTTTTCAACAAAGCCTAATGACTCGTTTCTCTTTTTTTGCAGCATTTGGAGTTCTGCTCTGGGAGATTGCTACCTATGGCATGTCTCCTTACCCTGGCATTGACCTGTCTCAGGTGTATGACTTGCTGGAGAAAGGTTACCGCATGGAGCAGCCAGAGGGCTGTCCTCCAAAGGTCTATGAGTTGATGAGAGCATGTGAGTAACTCCTTTGTATTGTGTCTAGTAAATGTTGGCCTATTTGCCTACGAAATTTGGTTATGTTGAATGAATGTAATTAAACTGTCACCTCAAACACTACTGCTGATTTAGTGAAATTGTCATTTCTATCCTTTCCAAAGTACACAAATTCAGAGGAAATGATAAAGAACCTGAATATAAATTAGTATTTGAAGTAAACATTCCTTTTGTAAAACAACCCCTATGTGTGTAACCGAAGTAGCTGCACTTTAGCGTGTTTTTGGTGTGTGTTTGGCCACTGGCGATTGTGAAGACACCTTTTTATTACATTGCCTGATTTTTATTTTTTCATCTGTATTTTTTACACTTTTTTTCTCTTTGAATCTTTTAAGGCTGGCAGTGGAATCCAGCTGAAAGGCCCTCTTTTGCAGAGACCCACCAGGCGTTTGAGACCATGTTTCATGATTCCAATATCAATGAAGGTAAGGAAATAATACCTATTTGTGTTTTCGCTCGAATACTTTTTGATTATCATTTTTTATCTTGAAAATAAGCTGGAATAGCCAGATGTTTAATCCGACTGCAGAATGTATTTATACTTGATTATAACCAAAGTAAGCATAATTAAGGTACACCAATTTCGTGGAGGCATTAATTTTGTGGGCTAAGCCCTCATTTAAGTGAATAAGCCCCTATGTGTTAGTGTAAGCCTGGTGGCTTTGCATAGGTCCTCGGTGCAGCCAGTGAATATGCTTTTGTCAGGGTCCCACTTACACAAATCAGTTTACGGCACTGTTGATCATATTGCAGAGGTTGCTGAGGAGCTGGGACGCAATGCTGCTGCCTGTACATCTTCATCATGTCAGAGTCGTCTCCCTATGCTACCATCGAAATGTCGCACGTTGAAAAAGAAAGCGGAGAACAAAGAGAACATTGAAGGCACTGGGGATTCATCGGATAACTCAACCTCCAGCACTACAGCAGGTACCTAAGCTGCTAACTTGCTGCACATTTGTTCTGTTAAAATTTGTTCGCTTAAAGGGGAACTTCACCCTCATCTTAAAAATGACAACAATGGCACATTTAGAAATGTTTAGTAATTGGAATCTGCAAACCAATAGATATACAAAATTGCCGGCTTTTTATTCTTTGCATACCTTATTTTTCTTTTCCTCTCCATTCTTCTCATTGTGGCCATTTTTACTAACGGCAGACTAATGCATCTCGCTTTACTTCCTTGAACCCTGGCACATGTGATTGAATAAGTGACAAGTAGGGCTGCAACTAACGATTATTTTCATAATCGATTAGTTGGCTGATTATTTTTTGATGAATCTGATTAAAAAAAAAAAAAAAAGAAAAATTAAATACCATCCTTAATTTAAAATAAAATACACAAATGGAGTGTTACAAACATGAAGTTTACTTCATAATAAAACTGCATGCACAATTTTCTAATAACAGGGGAGGGTGGGCAGCTTAATTTTTTTTTAAACTTTTTTTTTTCTTTCACTATTTTTCTAAATGGTTTTACTTTTATTTTAATATTTATTTATTTTACTTTACCTGTTAGGGGCTTTGGAAAGATATCAGTGGTCTAAACGCATGCTATTTCCCTTTTGCAATAAAAAAACATATTGAGGACACAGAGTCCTCAAGCTCGCTTTCTGCAGCCCCAGCACTCAATGAGCAGGAGGCACTCAGTACAGAGGTTTCCTGTTCATTCATAAGTCAAGGATATAGTATCTGTTTACTATGTCCACAATCATAAATGAACAGGAAGTTATGAAGAACACTTCTTGTTCATTTATAATTGGGGACACAGCAAGTGAATACTATGCCCTCAATTATTTACAAGCATTGTAGTGATCAGTGCAGGTCACTGCAATGTTTGAAAATTACAGGGAACTATCAGAAAATATTTCACATATTTGCTGATCATCCCGCAGCTCTCCTCCCTGCACCGCCCCACTCGGGCTCCCGACAGCTTATCCTCCCCTCTGGGCGCTGTAAGGTGGTCGGCTCTGCAGCAGCAGGCTCCCAGCATGGAAAGCTACAGAGCCAATGCAGCGCCGGGAGTTATGGTGGAGCTCTCCTCACCTCTGGGCATCAGCTGCGGGGGTCTGTGTCGCCTTCCGATCCCCGCTGGGAGCAGCAGGGATCAGAGGAGACAGCTGATGAAACACCGGGGACCCTAGGGGACCCAGACCAACTAATCGATAATGAGACGACGTTTCTCATTCTTAATTATTATCGATTCTTTGGTTTCAGCCCTAGTGACGATGCACATCATCTCAGGGGAAATAAATCCCTTTCCTTGAGATCTTGAAATATTTTGCAGATTACATATGAGATTTCCCAGCAATGCACTGTGATGTAGCCTTCCCCATGATGCAAAGCTTAGGCAAGGGCTGGATCACTAATGCCCAAGATTACCAGGAAGTGAAAAAAACAGTATTAAAAAGAAAAATAGGTTCATTTAACTAATGAATGTAAGATGATTTCATATCGGCATGCTGAACTGCACGCTGATGTGATTTATAGTGAAAGGGGGTAAAGGTCCACTTTAAGTAAAGAGGTTGCGGTGCTTTAAAGTTTTAGAGAGGGAAGGATAGCCATGGTGTATCAAATCACCCATAATTAATATTCAGTTCCTTAAATTTAAATGGTTTTCTTTCTAGGAGTTCTTCGGGGATCTCCTGTAGCCACTGGTTCTCCTGCCCTTCCCCGCAAACAGAGGGACAAATCTCCAAGCAGCTTATTGGGTGATCCTAAAGAGACAACGTTTACACGTGATCGGAAGGGTGGCTTCTTCAGTTCTTTCATGAAGAAGAAAAGTGCTCCACAGCCTCCAAAACGCAGCAGCTCCTTTCGTGAAATGGAGAACCAGCCCCATAAAAGGCCAGAACTGACTGGTGAGCTGTCTGCTTTTCCACACCTTGACGGCATTGATACTCCTGCTTCTCCGGGCTCTCAGAAAAGCTACGGAGGAGTATCCCAACGCAGTTTTGCAGAAGACTCTGTAGCTGGGGTTGGTGGTGGCTGGACTGGAATATCTGGGTTCTTTACTCCGCGTCTCATCAAAAAGACATTTGGGTTGCGGACAGGAAAATCAGGGAGCAGTGAGGACCAGTCCAAACCTTTTCCGAGGTCCAATTCCACATCTTCCATGAGTCCTGTTATTTCTGAGCAGGACAGAATGTCCATGACCCTGCCCAGAAACTGCCACCGGACTAAGGTCCAGCTGGACCATGCTGCTTCAGTATCTTCTCAATCAGATGAGAACCAACAGGAGCTTCCAAGAACTACACTGGGCATAGCACCTCCTCAGCCAAATCGGGACAAGGTAAAACCTAAAATGCTTCCGCGGACCGGAGGCAATGAACGAAATGGTGGTTTACGAACAGGTGCAGATGAGAGGTCATCACCCAGCAAACAATCTGTCGCTGTTGCTTCCTGTTTTCCTACAGCTGCCCACAACCACAAAGTGCCAGTTCTCATCTCTCCGTCCCCGAGGAATGCATCTACAGATAGCCAGCTGGTTGGAATGGATTCTTTAGGTCACACCTTTAAATTGCTTCAGGAACATGTCACGCCAGCTGGCTGTGAGAAGGATCGGCCTTCTCATCGCCGTCTCAAGCCAAAATGCGCACCCCCTCCTCCACCAAATCTGAGGTTCCTCCAGCAGCCATCAGCTGACAACTCAACCCTCTCCGCATCTGCACAGCCTGTCCCTGAACGGGCATCCAAGCCAGCCCGACCCATGCTGCCACCGCCACCTCCAGTCGCTCAAGGTGGAAAGCTCTCTAATGGAGCAGCTGGAAGTGGCAGGGGCGCCCTGCGGAAGCCCAAACAACCTGCAGAGAAGGTACCTGCAGAAAAAATAAGCAAAGAGGCCCTGTTGCAATGTGCTGGAATGCTGTCCACTGCTCTAACACAGCCCCAACCCAACAGCCAACTAGTGGACACCGGCCACCAGCTTCTGGACTACTGCACTGGATATGTGGACTCTATCCCCCAAACACGGAACAAATTTGCCTTCCGTGAGGCAATCAGCCGCTTAGAGGTCAGCGTGCAGGAACTGCAGGTGTCTTCCGCAGGGGGCGCAGCAGCGGCTGCTTCTCATGGTTCGAACCCTGTACTTAATAACTTACTGTCCTGTGTACAGGAGATCAGTGATGTAGTGCAGAGGTAGCTAATCATGGATCTGCTGACATATTCAGGAGGCATTTCTTACTGATCACCCCAAACACCATCAAATAACCAGCTCTGTTGGGATGCAGTGGCCGGTGCGTGACAGTTATATTTAGCATTGGAGGAGCCAGCGAAAGGGTTAGACCTCTCTGCTTGTAAAGGAAAACAAGTTGCTGGGAAATGTAACCAAACAGGTCTAGTCCAGTAGAACAAGCTTTTAAAAGACATCACAATCATATTTTACTCATTTCTTGTCATTTTTGCTTTACTTTTTGTTCTTTTACATCTCAGGTTTAAATGGTATTCTAGAAAGGAGATTTCAGTTCTCCATCCTAACTGGGTCCAAAAATAAAGTGAGCGAAGAGTGGCTTTTTTTTTTTTTAAGCTGATGTGGCAAGACAGTCATCTACTTTCATTACGTACTACAGTCTTGCTGCTGTTTTGGGTGCGGTAGGAAAGATTATATTCTTTTTATGTTATGAAGGAGCTCCTGGGCATGGTGAAGGCAGAAAATCCGAAATAGGCCAGGCTCAAGTTAATTTGATCATTTTAGTGTCTTGTACCACCTTTATTAGAGTAGCAGTTAGCATTGGGCTTTACTACATGTAGATGGTGCTGTTGGCTTTTATGGTGGGAGTGGGCCACTACAACAGCCCATACAGTGACTCTCTGTAATATTCATAGCCATCTAAATACACAGTGGAGTCAGCCATAGGGATGTCGGCTGTAATGAGTCTAGGGTGGCTGCTGGGCTTGCTTAAAATTGTCCTGTTGCTGGTAGGCTGTGGATTTCGTAGCTCACTGCCAGTACACTAGGAGCATTACTAATGTGTATGTACAAGGGTGTATTATGTGCAGCTGTTCTGTTTTTGAGCCAAGCTCATTGTACCCTATTCGGCCCGGTTTAACAAAATGCAGCCACCCAAAAGTCTTGCAAAATCCAATAATTCAGTGTTTGGCAGGTTTTTCCATCTTTCCTCAGAAAGAAAGTTGCAGTTTGCTGTTCATTAGTGAAATGGACCCATTTTTGCATCTGATTAACACAACAAATGATCTGGTTTGTATGGGCCTAGCGAATAAGCTTCCTGCCATATTTCATGCATGGCTTTGTATTGTCATTTTTATAGGATAGGTATGAGTCTTAATGCCTAGCAGAAAGCAGTGGCCTGTTCTTATGCCACAGTGACCGTTTTATTGCCCCACTGTGTATGCAGTTTGCACCGTGCAGGTGCGTCCGATCTAGAGGGATGGCACAGTTATGCTTCCCAATGCATCACTTGTGCTTGGCCGTATTACAAGTCTAATCCTAGCGCTCGCATAGGAGGGAAACATACAGTAGCTTTGCTGGCCCTATAGGTTACCTACACAGTGGGGACGTAAGATTTTTGGGAGGTGGAGGGCTTCAATCCAAAATTTGCACTAGGCCCTTACCTTTTTAGCTTCACCACTGGATAGTCTGCAGATTCTTTCATGCGTGATCTATCAATTCATCACACTCGAGGGACATCACAGAGACGTGATAGAGTTGCCTCTATTAGTAATTGTACAAATGTTTTGTCATTTAGTTCAGCCCAGTGATTAGCTGCATCTACTGCAGGTGAACGCCACACCTTAGTAACACTAAAACACTGCCTCTGGGTAGTTTTAATGGCTTTACCATATATCTGTTTATGTGATGTCGGACAACGTATTAGGGTAAAAAGTGCCCTTGCTCACTTGATGTTGAAATTTCATGTCACTGTCCCCACAAGTCATTGGCATCCCAGCATGCTGCTGTGGTTAGGCTATGCATTCTCTGTCCCACAATGCAGTGTGACTGCTTTTCACCAACGTTGTGCAGTACACATGTGAATTGGAACACTTGAACACATTCACAAAGACACTGGCAAATGCCACTCAACTGATTAGCTGTTAGTGTTTTTTTTCTTCTTCAAGATTTTGTATAGAGAATGTTATATTTAACCTCACTTGGGACTTGCTTTCTCTTTCATAAACATATTCTGCAGATTATTCTTCAAAGTTTTATGGTCATGGTTATAATGTCTGTAAAGTACAGATGAGGAGTACAGTGCTCTTTCTGGGCAGTACTGGAATATGGGCATAACTGGAGCCTTTGACTGAGAGATCGTGTTTGAAGGGAACCTGTCACAATGGCTGTTACCTGTCACAGCTGAAGCTCTCCTGTCCAGCACTGGAGTCTGCCATTAACAGATTACTGAAAGCATTGCTTCTTCCAGTGCTGGGCACATTTCTGTGGCATCATGCACAGTGACAGACAGGTGCCCTTGGAGCCCTTTTGAGGGTCAGGCGGTGGGGCCTCCAGCACTGAATGGGAATCTCAGCTGTGGCAGATTTCCTCTGCTCTGATTAGCCATAGATATCAGCATTGTGCGTCTCTGGCTGTCTGCACTCAAGTGCTGCTTGCAAAAATAATGGGTGCATTCATTCACTGACTTGTTAATTGCATGTATTACACTATTGTGATCACTTGCATTGGCTTTAAAATATGGGCTTTATTTATCAAGATGTATTGCATAAGAACCCGTCTGTATTGCCCCACAGTAAATCGATATTCATTGATAGGTGCTGTAGGTGCTTGTAAGCCTGTCATAATGGAAATATGGGGCTGCAATGGCTGGACCTCTTTCTAACCCTTTGGCTTCAGGACTTTGAGTCGCTGACTCAGAACAAGTATGCAGAGACTTCTGACTTTTGTCTGATTTTCCATGTATGCGTGTTAGGAAAGCATTGAAGCCTGAGGGTCATAACAACAGCCAGGCAATTGGCATTTCCAGAAGGAAGGGTCGACTGTGGCAGCCCTTGTATTTTTCTAGTAGGTTTGCTTACAAGTTGAATTTTAAAGGGTCGATCCATCTAAAAATAACTGGCACATATCACATACTGGCTTTTTTTCTTCTTCACCCCCCTTTCCATTGCTGAGTTCTCACCACTACAGTTCTTCCAAGGGAGGGAGTCTCTTGCTGCATTTTTGTAGTTGGCTCATTGGACCCAGGACTGAATTTTAATGTTTGCAGGAGCTGGGTGGACCTGGGACTTGGTTTCAGGGATATCAAGGCTTTACACCTCAGAAGACATGAGACTCCGGTGGCTTATTCAATCTGGTGGTTTCTACCAAATGTTGGTATCAATCCTGGCCCTTTATATCCTACCAAACACCTGAAACCTTGACCCAAGCTGAACACCACCTTATACCAGAGCGGGTAGTATACATACAAAGATTGGACTTGGAGAATGCACCTTTTATTTAGAACACTTTACTTTAATGTGGACTGTACCAGAGACCCATTTCCCCTCCTCACACTACATATCTCCATAAACAAATGGCACCTAATATTTAGGGGACCTGAATGTAATGCTACAGGCTATTGGAAATAACGGTGCTGCATTTTGTAATGCACATATTACATATCTGTGTGCTATACCTGCTGTACCCGCACTACTTTCTGCATGAGCAGTTGAGAACCTTTTCCACTCGCATCATCCTGTTCAGCTAAATATATTTTTAAAAAACCCAGGGGTAAGGAAGTCTCTGTTCTGCCCACAACGACCAGTCCGGTGTTGAATCCTGCTGCTAGAAACATCAGCCGCCCCCCCCCCCCCGCTATTCTTTTTACTGGTTCTTTGTGCCGG